>NW_028318511.1:7883750-8184218 GCF_062004578.1 Staurois parvus
TAGGTGTCCCGTCCTGCCGTTTATAAACAGCGGCCAGACGGGAAGTGGTTAACACTGGGTGGGCTATAACAAACTCCAATGATTATCTTTGTAGTACCCATGTGCAGTTCCACCCATAATGCTTCAGCCTCATCACACTCTCCATCAACTAGGTCCTCTTTCACACACACTTTGAGATCACTTCTCACATAAAGACAGAAACTACCACCTTTTCTTTGTACTCTGTCTCTCCCAAAGAGAGAATAGTCAGGAATATTAACAGCCCAGTCATGTGAAGAATGAAGCCAAGATTCAGCAACACCAATTGAATCTTATCTTTATGCAACAAAGCTTCCAACTCACCTATTTTGCTTGGCAGACTTTTGGTATTTTGGAGGACATACACTTTAACAAATTTTAGTGAACACAAACACAATATAATGCCCATTTGTTTGGTAAAATATAAAAGATTACAGTTGTGCTCAAAAGTTTGCAAACTCTAGCAGAAAACATGCATTTTTGGCATTGATATTCAAAATATGACTGATCAAGCCTAAAATGTGTCCTTTATTTAAGGATAGTGATAGTGAAGCCATGTAATATCACATAGTTGTTTAGCTCCTTTTTAAATCATAATAATAACAGAAATCACTCAAATGGCCATGATCAAACGTTTATATACCCTGGAATGGCTTGCCTTGATACAAACACACAAAATGTCAGGGATCCCGGGTCCTCGGCGGCGCGCGCATGCGCAGACCGTCGATCCGTCCCAGCCGGCGAGCGCAGAATCCTTGGCGATCGCGGCGGCCGCGCATGCGCAGTAGCGATCGCGGCCGCACCAATGGGAGAGCAGGGCGCTCTATTTAAAGCTGCCTGTGCATCTCCAAGTTGCCGCAAGGTTTCGTTCCTGTTCCTGTAAGTACGCTCCTTGTTGCCAAACTCTGCCTGTCCTGTTTATGCTGACCTTCTCCTGCTCTGACCCCGGCTCGTCCCTGACCATCCTTCTGCCTGACCTCCTGCACCGCGCTGCCCGCTACCTGCTGAACCTGGCTTGTGACCCCGACCATTCTCCGCTTACTCCCCCCGTACCACGCTGCCCGCACAATACCAACCCGGCTAGTCTGACCTCGCCTACTCCTGATAGCTGCCCATCCATCCCGCTCGGATCAGGATCTGTCATCCCATCCATCCCGCTCGGATCGGGATCTGTCATCCCCTTCACAGCAGGCTCTACCCGGGCACATACCCTCAGCGGGACCCCTCTGCCACCGCCGGGGGTGCCCAGGGACGCGACCTGGTTTCAGTCTTGCACCAAGTCCATCCCCACCATCAGAGGCCCTGGTGAAAAGGCAGACTGGGACTTAGACTCCGCGTCCTGGGAAACCCCGTGCCGTGGACCACTAGAGATCCCATTGGGCGGAGCCTGACACAAGGTAACACTCACAGGTTAAAATGGCAACTAAAGGTTAATTTCCCATAACTATGGCTTTTTAAATTACAATTAGTGTCTATTTATAAACAGTCTATGAGTTTGTTAGCTCTCATATGGATGCACTGAGTAGACTAGATACTGAGCCATGGGGGACAGAAAAGAACTGTCAAAATACCTGTGTAACAAGGTAATGGAACTTTATAAAGATTGAAAATAATATAAAAAGATATCCAAAGCCTTGAATATGCCAGTCAGCTCTTTTCAATAACTTATTAAGAAATGGTACATTTGGGGATCTCTTGATACCAAACCAAGGTCAGGTAGACCAAGAAAGACTGCAGCCACAACTGCCAAAGGATTGTTCAGGATACAAAAAATAACCCAAAGATAAACTCAGGAGAAATACAGGCTGCTCTGGAAAAAGACGGTATGGTTGCTTCAAGGAGCACAACACAATGAGACCTGAACAAAAATTTGCTGCATTGTTGAGTTGCCAGAAGAAGAAGAAGCCTTTATTGCGTCAATGCCACAAAAAAGCCTGGCTGCAATATGCACAATACCTTGACACTCCTCACAGCTTCTGGCACACTGTAATTTAGAGTGATGAGACCAAAATACAGCTTTATGGTCACAACCATAATTGCTATGTATGGAGTTACAAGGATACCATCAACACCATGAAACATGGAGATGGCTCATTGATGTTTTGGGGGTGTATGAGCTCTAAAGGCACAGTACCTAAAAATCGTCATAGGCACATTACAGGGCACAAGAAGTCTGGTGCTAGAATTATTACTTCTGCTCTGACATTCGTGACCATACTTCAGATGTGTGGTGTGATCACCATTTACATATGCGTGCATTCGCATTTGCCCATGAGCACGGGGAGACAATAGCGCTATACATTTTTAATCATTATTTATTTAAAACTTTTTTTACACTGTCCCTTTGAAAAAAAATTTCAGCAACTTTATTGCTATCACAAGAAATAAAGAACATCCCTTGTGATAGCATGGGGTGTGGCAGGACCTCTTTATGGAGAAATCTGGGGTCCCGATGGGATAAGAGAGCTCAGGAAATGTAGTTGTAGCGGCTGGAGAGTGGGAGCAGTGTGTGCAGGAGAAAAGAGGGTCAGTGTATACACTGGTGCAGTGTGTAGAGAGGGTGGGACAGTGTGTACAGTGGTTGAAATTAATTTGGGATAATTCCCTAGTTGTGTTTATTTGTAGTTTCTAATCAGACTAAAAAGCCATGCCCAATACATAGCATTATTCAGCCACACCCACATTTTGCAGTGGCACGCTATGCATGATGCAGAAAACCGTCTCCTTAGTCGGGGCCCCAGTACATTACTTTGCCCAGGGGCCCATGATGCTAATAAAATGGCATTGGACCTTACCTGCTTGGATTGGAGTAGTCATAGGTCATTAGACTGAAGCTGTCCACATATGGCGCCAACAGATCAAACTCTTTTTTTCCAAACATGCCCAGCTGGTCAGTGCTTAAGGAGAAATAAAAAAAAAGTAAAAAAATTAAAAAACCAACGGAAGATGCTATAATCTATTAAAACTACGCTAAAACTAGTTTTGTGTAGATATCAGTTTGCTAAATATAATACTGGCTTCATATTTTCCTAGGAGACTCAGGACTGCCTATTCACCTGACATGAGGAAGGTGTCATTTTTCATTTTTTTACTTGAGGTGATTGTAGCAAAGGATCTTATGTTGGCGAAACAGGACAGAAGTTGCAAACAAGGATGAATTTGCACAGACATACCATCAAGGAACATAAAGATGATGACTTCTGCACACCTGTGGGACACCGTGTCACACAACCGTATCACACTACGGAAGACCTCAATATTTTAGTTCTTAAAGGAAATTTCAAAACTATTCAGGAAAGGAAAACTTTTGAACTAAGAATGATAATTCTATTTGATACAAGAGATAAGGGCCTTAATTTGGACATGGGATTCCTCACTCATTATCCAACAGTTTCACGACCCCCTCTGTGAGTGTTGCCCCCCCCCCCCAGTCTTTGCTTTTGCTGTGTCTTATCTGTAGTCTAATCCTAGTTTTATAACCATTTCTATGTACATTTGTTTGTGTGTGTTTCTTTCTTGTTTTTTTTTCTTTTCTTTCTCTTTTTTTTCTTCCAATATCACTTTTAACATTCTGCTAAAGCTTTGTGAAATAGTACTGCCTGGACCTTGAAGAAGGGGACATACCCCGAAAGCTTGTCCTCAAAATTGTATGTTAGTGCAAATAAAAAAAAGTATCACGTCAGTACTCAATTGTTTGTCATTTTTTTACAAAATTAAAATTCTGCTATTCAAGTAGAAATGCATAGATTGCCCCTAAAATATATAAAAAGCCAGAATGTGAACCCATATACAGTAATATTTAGTTATCAGTTTTAGGTAGACTCACAGCTTATAAATATTTTTAAAAAGTGTGCTGGAACCCCCCTTTTTTTCTTTACACAAACAAAATATTCCTCTTAGATTGTAAACTCTAACGAGCAGGGCCCTCTGTTTCCTCTTGTATCAAATTGTATTGTAACTGTAATGTCTACCTTAATTTTATAAAGCACTGTACAAACTGTTAGAGCTACATAAATTCTGTATAATAATAATAATAATATAGTAAAAAATGATCCTTCCCTTAGCAGTTGGAGTCATTCTGTTCCCCTCACAGAAAGAAAAGGTAATGATATAAGTTACCAGCGCTCTCAAAATAATAAGTTCAATACTGTCTCTATATGACCAAAGATCAGACATCATACATCCATCAACTTCTTCCTATGAATCCAATCTTCCTATATAGTGATATCACCCCCCAAAAAAAATGTATATATAATGTCATTGGATTCAGGTGTTCCAATCACCTCCATGGCCACAGATGTATAAAATCAAGCACCTAAGCATGCAGACTGCTTTTACAAACATTTGTGAAAGAATGATTCGCTCTCAGGAGCTCAGTGAATTCAAGCGTGGTACCTTGATAGGTTGCCACCTATGCAAGTCCATCCATGAAATTTCCTTGCTACTAAATATTCCACAGTCAACTGTTAGTGGTATCATAACAAAGTGGAAGCAACTGGGAACAACAGTAACTCAGCCAAGAAGAGGTAGGCCACATAAAATGTAAAAGTGGGGTCAGTGCATGTGCAGAAGTCGCCAACTATCTGCAGAGTCAATAGCTAAAGACCTCCAAACTTCGTGTGGCCTTCAGATTAGCACGACAGTGCATAGAAAGCGAGCAGCTGCATCTAAGCCTTACATCACCATGTGCAATGCAAAGCGTTGGATGCAGTGGTGTAAAGCACACTGCCACTTGACTCTAGAGCAGTGGAGACGTGTTCTCTGACTGACAAATCACACTTCTCTGTCTGGCAATCCGATGGACGTGTCTGGGTTTGGCGGTTGCCAGGAGAACGGTACTTGCCTGACTGCATTGTGCCAAGTGAAAAGTTTGGTGGAGGGGGGATTATGGTGCGGATTTGTTCTTCAGGGGTTGGGCTTGGTTCCTTAGTTCCAGTGAAGGGAACTCTTAAGGAGTCAGCATACGAAGACATTTTGGACAATTTCATGCTCCCATCTTAGTGGAAACAATTTAGGGATGGCCCCTTCCTGTTCCAATATGACTGCGCACCAGTGCACAAAGCAAGCTCCATAAAGTCATGGATGAGTGAGTTTGGGGTGGAGGAACTTGACTGGCCTGCACAGAGTCCTTACCTCAACCTGATAGAATGCCTTTGGGAAGAATTAGAGCGAAGACTGCAAGCCAGGCCTTCTCGTCAGACATCAGTGCCTGACCTAACAAATGCGCTTCTGGAAGAATAGTCAAACATTCCCATAGACACACTCCTAAACCTTGTGGAAAGCCTTCCTAGAAGAGCCTAAGCTGTTATACCTGCAAAGGGTGGGCCAACTCAATATTAAATCCTACGGTCTAAGACTGGGATACCATTAAAGTTCATGTGTGTGTAAAGGCAGTTGTCGCAATACATTCAGCAATATAATTTTACATAGTTACATAGTTAGTCTGGCTGAAAAAAGACAAAAGTCCATCCAGGTCAACCATAGAAAAAAAAGTTATAATCCTATACCCACAGTTGATCTAGAGGAAGGCAAAAAAAAACAAGCAAAGCATGATCCAATTTGCACCTGCTGGGAAAAAAATTCCTTCCTGATCCCCCGAGAGGCAATCGGATATTCCCTGGATCAACTTTACCTATAAATGTTAGTATCCAGTTATACTCTGTGTATAATGTATATTGGAATTTACTTTTACTTTCTGACTGCCTATCACATTTCTTGAGGTGCTAAAATGCCAGGTCAGTCCACCCCCTCCCCCCAAATGTCCCCTTTTTGGAAAGTAGACACCCCAAGGAATTTGCTGAGAGGCATGTTGAGTCCATGGAGGTTTTATTTTATTGCCACCAATGTTTGGAAAATGACAATTTTTTTTTAACAAAGTTGTCACTTAAATGATATATTGCTCATGCATGCCATGAGTATATGTGGAATAACACCCCACAACACATTCTGCTACTTCTCCCGAGTATGGGGATACCACATGTGAGAGACTTTTTGGCAGCCTAGCCACAGAGAGGCCCCCAAATTCAAATCACCTTCAGGCTTTCAAAGGCCATATTTCCTCATGTCAGAGGTTCTAAAATGCTAGGATAGTAGCAACACCCCCCTCAAATTACCCCTTTTGGAAAGTAGACACCCCAAGGAATTTGATAAGAGGCATGGTGAGTATTTTTAGACATTAGAAGCTTATGCCACACATCACCCACTCTTCTAACCACTTGAAGATCAAGCAGAGGCCCTAAAGAATAAATGGTGGGTGTAAATTTTTTTTCATGTCAGACAGTATTTTTGCAGCAATTTTTCAAACGCAAATGTTTTGAAAAAATACACTTTTTGGAATTTTAATGCACAAAAACACAATACACTGCCCAATTGTATGAAATGTAAAAAATTATGTTATGCCGAGTAAATAGATACCATATAGATATGCTGTAAAATTGCGCATGACTGCGCAACAGTGACAAACTAGGTACATTTTTCATATCCATAGGCGATGCTTTAAAAGCCTTTACAGGTCAACACTTTATATTTACACAAGATATCTAGTGCTAGAATTACTGCCCTCGATCTGACGTTTGTTGTGATACCTCACATGCATGGCGCAATCTGTTTTTTTTTTTACACTGTCCCTTTCTCTTTTTTTTTTTGAGTCACTTTTATTATCAAAGGGAATGTAACTATCCCCTATGATAGCAACAGGCAGCGACAGGTACTCTTTTCTGAGAAATCTCGGATCTATTAAACTCCTAGATTTTTCTTCTGCCCTTAAAGCATCTGATCACAAGATCAGTGTGATCAGGTTCTTTCCCAATTTAAAAATGGCACTGTTTGAATCTGGCGAAAAGTAAATAATGAAATGCTAGTAGCTTCCGGATTCTTGGACTATAGAGATGATTGGAGTCATTCTGGTCTCTGATCAGCTCTATGGTCAGCTGGTGGAATGGCCGGATGCATTCTCAGATTTCCCTGTAGGACGGGAGAGCCCGGGAAAGCCATGCAAGGTGCGTGAGTCCCTTCACGCTACTTGTAAAAGGAATCCCGCAGCTAATTCGTGGCTGGCATTGCTTTTACATTTAAGTTGACCGCCAGCTAAAAAAAGTATACCAGGATGATGCTTGTAGTTGCAGACATTACCAAAGTGCAGTTGGATAGACATTGGCATATACTAACTGAAGATTCTGTGATTAAAAAATTTGTAGACGAGAAACCACATATTACTTTTCGACGTAATAAATAAATGCGGACACTTGGTAAACATGTATTTGGCCATTTATTTATAAGTTTAGTGAAACTCTCCCATCAGGATTATGGCAGCATGGTGTGCACCCCATTTTCATGGGGATGGAATGTAAGGCAACTTATGGCTCTTTTGTTCCTTTTGCTAGGTTGATTGGTTGTGTATACATGATTTAATTTTCTAATATATATATTTTGATATGTATTTTGGATATTGTATGTTTATATAATTAATTATTGTTGTTTTCTTTATTTGTAGAAGCTTTTATTATTATCACTTATATATGTGGCTTAGTACAAAACATCCATGTTGGTCCTGAGGAAGCAGGGAATCCACTAAACACGTAGGATTTACATTACAATTGCGATTAATCTTTATGTAACAGTACTTTTATTATTGTCCATTGTGTTACACTAGTTTTTAACTCACTATGAATAAAATTTATACTATATATATATCGCACTAAAGTAATATATAAATCTATATATAGAGATAGATAGATAGATAGATAGATAGATAGATAGATAGATAGATAGATAGATAGATAGATAGATAGATAGATATATGTATAGTACTTTAGTGTAGTCACCGGGAATATACTCAAAATCCCACTATTTTGATTGGTTTGTTTTCAAGTATTTATATACAGTATGTGTGTATATATGTTTGGATGATACCTTGTTGGACCACATTGATACTACATTTATACTCCACCTCCCTACAATCTATATAGAAGAGGTAGGGAGTGCACTTGCAATTCCCACTCTCAAAACAAGCCGGCAAGCTCTCAAAACCAGAAACTGCACTAAAAGCCACAGTGGCTATGAAGGAGATGAGTTATTAAGTAACTGTATTGTGGGGGCACAGCTGTAGTCAGAGGAGTAGTTTTACTGAGGAGAAAGAGCTGTATGGGGGGGGGGCAAAGCTGCACAGGGGAGGGGGGTAGTTAAAAGAGAGCTGTACTAGGGAGCGGGGCCTGAAATAAAGGGCAGGAAGTGCTTTGTGGGTAATAGTGGGAGGGGGATCTGTTCTAGAAGGAGTGCTAACATGAGGAGAGTGGTAATTTTTTTTGTACTCTATCTACTGACTGCATTACAGTTTCCTGACCCCTGTGACCTGTGTTGCACACTGCTAACCCCTGCACTCTCTGTATTACGCACCCCTGAGTCCAATACTCTGTATGTTATGCACTCCTGACCCATATGCTCTGTATGTTATGCACTCCTGACCCCTGTTCTCTGTGTCTTATGCACTCCTGACCCCTGCATGCTCTGTGCATTACTTACTCCTGGTCCCTGCACTCTGTATGTTGCTATCTCCTGACCCCTGTACTCTGTGTGCTATGCACACCCGATCCCTGTACTCTGTGTGTTACAAACTGCTAATCTGCGCTCTCTGCTCATTACACACTCCATGCCCCTCCCCTCTATGCATTCTGCACTCTTGTCCCCTGCTCTGTGTGATACCAACTCCTGAGCCCTGCTCTTAATGTCTTATGTACTCCTCATCCTTGTGCTCTGTCAGTTGTGGACTCCTGCTTTCTGTGTCTTACACACTCCTGACGCCTGCACTGTGTGGTTTTCACTCCTGATTCCTGTATTCTGTGCATTTTGCACTCCAGACTCCTACTTTCTGTGCATTACAGTCTTGTCCCTGCACTCTATCCAATATGCACTCCTGCCCCCTGCACTCTGTGCATTACACACTCATGATGCCTGCGCTCTATGCAATATGCACTCACATTTTAAGCCTTTCAACACACTACCTAATTTTTCTTTGTCCTCTGGGTCCCCAAGGCTGAACTCCACCACCACCCAAGGAAAATAAAATACCTCCAGCCATGGAAGTTAGCTGCATATAAGCCAGCCATATGATTTAAAGGCGGCTGTATCTTGTATATCTTCCTTCAGAGGAGTCAGTCAACACCAGTCAGCACTGAGGTTGTACATTTATTTATCTACAGTCAAGAGCAGTAAGAGTCCAAAAGAGTTAGGGCAGTGGTGGGCAACCTTTTTTTTCAACTGAGCCAAATCTCGCCAAAACCACGATTGAAATTTATTTTGAGAGCCACATTTTTAAAACTGAAAATACATAGGATGGTACACTGTTTTTAGTTTCAATAAGTTTTTATAGTAATTCATCCCCCATATAGTAATTCATCCCCCATAGTAATTCATCCCCCATAGTAATTCATCCCCCATAGTAATTCATCCCCCATAGTAATTCATCCCCCATATAGTAATTCATCCCCCATATAGTAATTAATCCCCCATAGTAATTCATCCCCCGTATAGTAATTCATCCCCCCTATAGTAATTCATCCCCCATAGTAATTCATCCCCCCTATAGTAATTCACCCCCCATATAGTAATTCATCCCCCCTATAGTAATTCATCCCCCATAGTAATTCATCCCCCATAGTAATTCATCCCCCATAGTAATTCATCCCTCATATAGTAGTAGTAAGTAAGTAGCAAGTAGTAAGCCAAGTCCCCCCTGTGTCAATTCACTTACCTTTGCTCCGCGCGTTCCTCTCGCCGTGTTCCCGCGCCGTTCCGGTCTTCAGGGCGGACTGTGAGAGGAGCCTAGCTCCTCTCACGTTCGTCACGCTGCCCCGCCTACACACATCCTGACAGCCAATCACTGGCTATCAGGATGTGAGTGGCAGCGAGACTGGCCAATCATTGCATTTGAGCGCGCTGCCCTGGCTGAGGGAGGGGAGCGGGCGCCCGGCACACAAGAGCCGCATTAAAGCGTGTAAAGAGCCGCATGTGGCTCGCGAGCCGCGGCTTGCCGACCACTGGGTTAGGGTAAAGGAAACAGGTGATATTCATAGTACCCAACCAAAATCACACAAATTTTAAAGAACAGGTAGGAAAACAATAGCAGTTATGATCAGGCAACACCACTTTGTTTAATTTTCTTTAGTTCTCATGCTATTAGGAAAAACACAAGCAGTGGTAATGTGACAGAGTACAGAACTAGCATAAATTCTCCTTTCAATGCCTGCAGTGAAGATCAATTCATTGTCAGAGTTCCCATTCCTGTCCCACACTGACAATTTCAGCTTTATGCTACCTGATTCTCTGCATGGGTGTCAGAGATTTCCTATAGTCATCTATAAGTCTGACACTAAATTGCAGATGGAAAAAGTAAAGGAAAAATGGAGCTAGCAGTGCCTAACGCAGAACATTTAAAATTTTAAACCACAGAAATACAAACTATTGGATGTAAATGATACTAATATGCTCCTTCACTTTCCCCTCTTAAATTGGGCATAGCTAATATTGAGTTAATGTATGTTACAACACAAAGATATAGTCATATACAATAACTACTGTATATCATAGTACAACATATAGTTGCATAGTTAGTCTGGCTAAAAAAAAACAAAAGTTCATCTAGTTCAACCAAAAAAAGAAAAGTTATAATCCAATACCCACAGTTGATCCAGAGCAAGGCCAAAAAAAACAGCAAAGCATGAGCCATTCCTGATCCCCCGAGAGGCAGTAAAGAAACTGCTTTCTCTTAGCATTCAAGGACTAAAAAAAAAGATGCTCAAGTCCAAGTCAGGACATTTTTTAAGATTTAATGACAGCTCAAAAGAAATGCATTTACTGTTACATTCGTATTTAACAAACACAAACAGAAAAGTGTCTAAATATAATCAGTGATAAATTGGCAAATTTTTCAAATCATTCTCTGAAATAAAAAATAAACAAAGCATATTCTTCTATAGTGTTTGCTTGACTCATTCCAAACCACTTGCCTGAATCCAAATTACAAGTGTGATTTCTGTCTGCTCTCTTTTTCCTCTGCTACCTTCTTGAGTCACTTCTGGAAGTTAATCTGGACACCAGGCAATCCTGAGAGATGGCTCCGCACCCTCTCCCGCACATAGCAGGTGACTAGCAGCCTCAGCTGTATATGTTTCCCTGTGGGACTGTGTAGAGGGGTGTGCGTCCTTTCCCTCCATTCAGTTATCACATTACATTCAGTTCTGTACTGTGTGCTGTGCAGTGTGTGACATCAGATCTGCAACTGTTGCCTTCTGTAAGCTCAACTGTAGAGAAAAAGAGGCTGCATCTAAACAGATGCAACTTATGTAGGATTTGTTTATCTATGTGTACCACCTGAAGCTAGTCATTTACCTCAGTGGGTATATGTGTGGATTTATAGCCACTTTAATTCTCAGCCATTTACTGAATAACTAGTTACCTTTTCACTTTGCCAAGCTATTCCTAGCTGCTCAGCTGACAAATGCCTGTTCACCAAGCCCTTTAGCTAAAGTTTAAATTAACATGAGCAGGAATCTATCCCTTTTTCTTTTCCCAACCTACTCTATTCAGTGGGGAGTCTGGACAGTCAATCAGAGAGAGATATCTTGAAGGCAAAAAGCTTTCTGGGAGCTTTAAATTGTCTTCTTACCAATACTCTGCCTTCTAGTAAAGTCCCTCAAGTACAGGTGCATCTCAATACATTAGAATATCATCAAAAAGATCATTTATTTCAGTAATTTCAATTCAAAAAGTGAATCTCATATATTATAGAGATTCATTACACACAGAGTGATACATTTCAAGCATTTCTTTCTTTTAAGTTTGATTAAGGCTTACAGCTAGCTTTTTTGATGATATTCTAATTTATTGAGATGCACCTGTAATGCTTAACATATTAAAAAGAATGACCAGATCCATGCTGAAAAGCCAATAGCCCAAACATTACTGTCTGTTTTCAGAAAACAATATGTGATGCTTTAAAATTAAATAATACAAATAAAAGGGGCAATTAATTAATGGCTGAACATGCACAATAGCATTTAGAGAGGGAGAGGGTTGTCCGAATATTTATCCAAGGAAATATTGCTTGATGTTTCTCTATTTGTACTTTGTACCATAAAATCTGTCCTCATGTACACAAATTTCCCGTAAAAATATGAATTCTTAACAAATGATTTTTCTTCCAGTGCATGACAGAAAATTAGAGAGTAAGCAACTGAAAAGAGTTGGAACACTATTTTCAAAGCCCAGTGTTACTATGACTGTTTTACTGTGAAACACTATACTACCAAAAGGAAATTAAATGCAGCACACATACATTTATTATGACGTATATTGCCATTGATTAATATGGGTAGTGTAATAAGTTTTTGTAGACATTATTGTCTATTAAAAATAATTTATGTCTGCATTTCCTAAATAAATAAAACTGTGAGCCAGGACACAGTGGAAAAACAGGCTGCAGGGAATACATAGCTTCCTAGAAATTGATTTGAATTAATCATAAGGATGCCTAAATTAAGGGTAATTAAAACAAGTGTTAGGTTTTATGGCAGGCTGTAATATTTTGTAGATTTAAGCGATGGCGGATATGACTGGCTCTGGTCATCTCTCAGTAGGCTGGAGGAAAATGAAAGGTTCTGATAAAAGATTGGCAGAACACAAAGATCAGAATCCCAGTACAGCCTGCTATCCACCCTCTCATAAAGTACAGGGCTTGCTGTGCACTACCTTGGAAAATTCATTTTCTGCAAGTATTTATCCTAATACAGAGACCGTGTATGCTTGTAATCAGCAGGAAAAAAGACAAAAATGTGTAAAATGCATTTATATTAAGAGATCAGTAAACTTAAATACCAAAGCTTTAAACGGTTTCAAAGAAAACTCCAGCTTAAATGTAATACCATGTAAATGAATAAAAAACAGTAAATGTATAAAATGATTTATGAAGAAGAAAATGTCCCTGTGGACAGGCAAATCATACATTTGGAATATTTGGCAGTATAAGTATACAGATTTTTTTTTTTACTTTTTATGGTTGCCATAAATGGCCCAATTGGATGACAATATAGGATTTAGGTTTACCCCGGCGGACACTATCACAGGTTTTTGACATCAAAAGAATGTTTTCCCATACCGAGATTTTCAACTAGTTGGAAAGTGTCTTGACACTGGCAAACTCTTCTCATTGATAAAAGGGAAGGCAATCATAGAGAGCATATGTACTTCCACTTGTTGGATCAGTCATACCACATCTGTGGGAGTACCATTTTATTGTTTGAAGACAGGTAGAGGTTTCCACACATCCCAATCTAGGAGGTATCTGTCAGAGCTGATTCACAATGGTGCGGATTGAAGTTCAGGTTTTACAGCTAATTGACACAGTAGTTGTTCAGCGGTTCAGGTCAGGTTTACATCAGTATTCAGGTCAAGATTTTATCCTGTTCACACATGTGCAGTTTAAAAACGGTTCCCATAGAAGTCAATAGCCTGCAATCTGCACCTGAACTTGACCGCACTGCTCAGAAATCGAACATGACTCTTTTTCAAACCGCACTGGCAGTGCTCTGGACATATGTGAACAGGCACCATAGGAAGCAATGTTATTTCACATGTCATGCAGATTGGATGTGGTTCAAACCACATCCAATCCGCATATATGTTAACCAGCACTTAGAGTATGGCCAGTTTTAGCTTGTAAACTATCCTGAATAACATCATAAACAGCAACCATATACTAAGCATCCTTCATGTCAAGTCTGGCAGTTGGAGAATACATAAACACACCATGGGAGTTATTTTTTAAAGGTGCATGGTGCAAAATCTGGTGCAGCTGTGCATAGAAACCAATCAGCTTCTGGGTCTTATTGTCAAAGCTTAACTGAACAAACTAAGGTTAGAACATGCTTGGCTATCATGCCCAGCTGCTCCAGATTTTAAGTGCTCCAGTTTTAGCAAATCTCTCCCCATGTAACAACTAAATGCACAATTTAGAATTTTGTTTAGCTAATCTTTGATACATACATCTGCTTCTTACAGTGAGCAGACAGGTGGCACAGAAGTGGCAATGCTAAATGAATGCTGACGCATGTAAAATGCTTTTTTAAACATGTAGCCAAGATCTGTATTAAACACTGCCACATGAGGGTGAAGGGTACTATGAAGTCAAACACTTTTTAAAAAAAATATCTTATACCTTATTTCTAAAAATGATGCACTTCAGCATAGAGTAAAAATGACAATATTTATTGGGCCTTTGTAAAGTCTTTCAATACATGTTAATTTAAAGAGCAACTCCACTGTTGTTGAGAAAAAACAAACATCCCCTCTGGGTGATCAATGTACATTGCAGGGATTTTAGTGAACTTTTCCTACCTGTTTCTGCTCTAAAGAAAAAGCGTTTGTTGTGTAGAGGGAATCTGAATGGGAGTGAGTTTTTCATTATTACCAGTTCCCACCTGGCCTATAGTCAAATGATGACTGGGCAGAGCATTTACCATTTCGAGTGGACGTCATATGACATCCTCCGGGAACACACCGCGTTACTGGTACCATGTGATCACTGTGACCAATCACAGCAGATCACATGACAACTGTACACAATGGATGGCTTTCATTCATGCCATCCATTGTGTACTATTGTGTTGATCTCTGTGATTGGTCACAGTGATCGTATGGTACAAACAGGGTCAATCATAGCCAATCGGTATCATGTGATTAGCTGTGGCCAATCACAGCTAACCACATAAGTAAACACTAACTGAATCTATTTCATTCAGTACAAAAGGTTGCTTATAACAGTGAAATTCATTATAATGTGTAAGAAAAATCCTGATCACTTACCAGTGTTGTGCAGTGTTACTCTGGTAACATTATATTGCTCTTGTCACAGTGTGTTAAAAAAAAAATGATAAATGTCATTTCTGGTGGTTTTCTGTACACCAATGGTGTACGGAAAAACCTCCAAGTTGCCATATTGCACGTTAACTTTTAATAACATTAAATTACAATGTTGCTTGTGTAGTAATTGTACATGTTATATAAGTTTTTTCATTTGCTATTTTTTCCCCATGAACGTGGAGTTATCCAAGTGCTTGCTGAATCACATAATTTGAATAACACTGAGCCCTAACAGCCTTGACAATTATTAAAATGTATTAGTTGGGATTTTAGTTTAGTTGTTATGCTATCCTATCTTTCCTTATTTCCTATATATTAGTAAAAGGGATTGAAGGGTTTGAAACTTCATGTTTTACTGGGAATTCTGCCATTGTTTCCTGCAAGCATTCAGTGCATAGAGCAGAGTCCAGATAGGAGTAAGCAGCCCCGATCAGCTGGTAACACCTCTTAATTCTCAGCTCTGTTCAGTTATTAAAACACAAAAGATTATTCTTAGACTTGACCAGCTGCTAACAAATCACATAAATCTCAGTCCTCTCCCTTGAGTGGTACTTGTATAAACAGAGACTGTAATTTTCCTTTTCACTGCTGAAGGGTTCTATCACCATGAATTATTGAAACAGAAAAGCATGCCGACCTCTCAGATCTGCCCACTGCAAAGCTAACAGGTCCCCAGCTCACACATTGCTAACGCACATCACAAAAGCAAATATTAATACATTGCAGCTTATCCATTCTTAAATGTACTAGCTGCATTAGTTTTCTTTTTTTGTAGGCTTTTTTCCTTAATTTTCACCTGGTGATCCATGCAATAACACTTCCTGTTTTAGGGTGGCTGACCTCTATGGAAGAGCAAAAAGATACCTTTGGACAGCAGCATTGTCAACCTGTGGCAAATGTAGTGTTATGCGCACCAGCAAATAGACTTGACGGACTTGACTAACAAATTAAAGTTGAACTCCAGCTAACACTTTTTAAGTGGTTACAGTAATAGTTTTACACAAAGCGGGCCATTGTAAGCAGCTCCTAACTGTCACTTTTATTGGACAGCTTGGTCTGTTAAAGGAAGTTGAAAAACAACAATTTAAAGCCCCTTTCACACAGGGCGGAATTTGCTTGCTCAGCAGAGGAATTGTCCGCTGATCTCCTGCTGAGCATAGTGGAGTGGGCGGATAACAGGTCCCTGTCCGCTCCATTTATGCAGAGCAGACATACACACAGCCTGTTCTGCTCTATCAGCAATCAGATGTAACTGGCCCAGCTGTCAGTTATACCCGAATGCCCTCTGATCTGATCCACCCAGACGGAGGGGAACAGATCCCTTTCTGTGAACCACTGAGTTAAGGCATCTTTTCTGGAGATCCCACCAGTAAGGCCCCTTTCACGTGATTGGTCCAATAAAGTCTGCATGTCCGTTTTTCAGGCAGACATGAGGGTCCGATCATGTCTGCCTGAAAAACGGACATGCAGACTTGATTGGACCAATCACGTGAAAGGGGCCTTACTGGTGGGATCTCCAGAAAAGAAAACAAAGAAATAGTCTATAAAAAGAAACCTAATGCAGCCACAGTTAACTTAAGGATTGGTAAGCTGCAATATATTACATTTTTGTTTTTGGGTTTAGATGCGTTAACTCAGTGGCTCACATGTCCTTGCAGAAACTTTCTTTTACTATCATTGTCTACACCCCACCACACGTTTCATCAACACAAAACACTTTTGCAACCCTGTGTTACATTACTTTCCTCAGTTTTACCTTACTCTGTGTTGCAACTCTCCCTACACTGCCTACAGAAGCTTTACGGCAGCATTCCCAATAATTTTGGACAGAGTAGGGGAAGGTTAAAACCATTGTCAATTTTTTGCCATCTGTGGACAATTAACGGAGAAATGCCAGTTCATACACACACTCTCCCCATCATTCCACAATCATCTTTCTCTATTCCTCCTCTCTCGAAAATTCCCTAGTCTATAACCTGATCCTCCTTAGTATAATACCAGTAAAGAAGGATACCACTTCTTCCCCTTCACCCATTATCTCTCACTCTACTTTCCTCATTGGTCCCTATTCAGCTTGTGCTCAGAATCTGTCCTTCCATTATTTCAGTTTCCCATCTTTGATAAGCTCAGAGTTTGATTTCTCTCTCTTTCCCCTATCTACTTTACGTTTATTGCCCATGTCAATTTTACCTCATCATTGTTTGGAATTTTTCCTCAGAGTGATGTAAGTGTGTTGTCTCCTCCATCCCCTGGCGCAGTTACCCATGTGGCCTCTTGTAATCCCCAGAAGGCTTGCCCCTCTTAGCTTGTGGTCGCAATGACAAAGGAAAAAACACCTGAATTTTAATTGCTGTGTTTTATGTTCACCATCCCCACACTGCAAGGTAATTGCACTATGCATATAAACAAACACCTAGTGAAGCATTACCGTATTTTTCGCCGTATAAGACGCACCTGACCATAAGACGCACCTAGGTTTTAGAGGCAGAAAACAGGAAAAAAAAAATTCTGAACTAATGGACGTCAGACACAGTACAGGAGATGACCAGAGACTGCGGACAGCACAGGGATGACCAGAGACTGCGGACAGCACAGGGATGACCAGAGACTGCGAACAGTACAGGGATGACCAGAGACTGCGGACAGTACAGATGACTGCTGACCTTTGGGGAGGTGGGGAGAGGGTACCTGAATTTGACAGGTACCCGCTCTTACTTCCGCGGAGTTTTTGTTTGATCTTACCTGTTCCTCGATCCAGCCGCGCGCTGTCTTCCCGGCTTCTGTAATGGCGCTCGGCATGACAGCCGGGTGCCCAGTGCACATGAGCGAGAAGCACTTGCGCTTTGTGATTGGTCCGGCGGCTTCTGGGATCTGTCATGTGTCCCAGGTACCGCCTTACCATTCACAAAAAGCACCGCTTCTTGCGCATGCGCACTTGGCACCCGGCTGTCATGCCCAGTGCCCACACTACAGAAGCCGGGAAGACAGCACGCCGCTGGATAGAGGAACAGGTAAGGTCCCGCTGCAGAGCTGAGCGGCCGGCCCGGTATTCTGACACGGCCGCGGTGGAAATACCGGACCGGCCGCTCCATATTCGCCCCATAAGACGCACTGACATTTCCCCCCCAGTTTTGGGGAAGAAAAAGTGCGTCTTATACGGCGAAAAATACGGTATATTATACTCAAAATGGTATGCAGACAATATTGTATTGTGTGATGTCTTAACTTTATGTGTTTTTGATTTAGATATTTTTTCTGCTCTGAGGAAGGAAGGTTGACTCCCAAAACGCGTTAGCACATTTCAACCAAGGACCTCCGCTGTCCGCGATTGTCATCTTTGGCTCCTTATCTCTGTTTTTATGACCTTTTTGGTTTGTGAGTATGCATTTGTGATTTTACAATAAATTTCTTTTATATCACAGTAATGCATGAGGAGAGTGAGCCCTGTTTCATTCTTTTATTATTTAGATATCCCTGCTGAAGATTGTGACCTTTGTAATTGATTATTGATTGTAATTGTAATTGTTAATTGATAATTCAGAATTTCATTTGTATAGTGTGGTTACATGCCTGCCGCTAATAGGGCTATCATTTTGCATAATATGGGGACAAAAAAACACCAGAGCTCATATTGTAAGTATTTTCTTGTTTTTAATTTTTGTATGAATATCTAGTTGTCATTAATTGTTACATTATTATATTTGTTTCATTCATTTTTCACTGCCTAAAAGACCAGGGGGAAATATAATTATTTTTGCATGTCAGTAAGGACGAGCAGCATTTGCTCTGTTTTTTTTCCTAATCTGCTACATTACATTTTGCCTTTTCTCACTGTCTCTTCCTGATATTTATCCCATACTTTGACTAGTACCCAGTACTTTGACTAATTCCACCCCAAGTAAAACTGTAGGTGAGTGGACGGGTGATGCTAAAAAGCAAATGAACCACCTATTTTTAACAATCCTTTGCTGCTTATGTGAATGAGCCCTAGGTCATTCAAAAAGGTTATGATCACAAATGTCATTTGCAAGTGCAACTATATTCCTTTAACATAACTTGTACACTTTGTGGCTCTCATCTTACATTCTTCCCTACACTGACTGAAAGTATATGAAGTACAATGCACTGTATTTAATTTGAAGCTATGGGTAACAGATACTTTCTTTAATTGTTGCTCCAGTCCAGAGGCAATGTCAAAGGCTGGACATATTTCAGCAGCCAGGAAATCAACTGGCCTATGAATATTTTGTGTTTCAATATTTTTACATTTACCTCCCACACTGGACTGACTGACCCCTGAATTTTTCATTAACTTACTTTACATCGCATTTACTCTGGACATGATACTTCATGCCTAGATATACTTTCCAATATTCCAGCTCTAACAAGAGATCTAATTTTTAACAGTAGTCAGATCACAATATTCAAAGTCAGTTTAATAACTATTTTCGTGTTTTCAAATGGGGAATGTTTGCAAATGAAATACTGTCTCTATAATCCTCTATACTGAAAGATTAGGATAAAGATCAATAAGTGAAATACTTACTTCTGAGAGAGTGAATCTATGTTTTACTTCTTTCAGTTAACAGTTTATAACTTGATCTGCAATGTTTATTAGGAAAGTGTCATAACATACACAGGATTAAAAATGTCTCAGAATTGCCTGTTCTCCCTGTTTTGTTGGCTGAATAAGTGTTCATTCTCCACTCTCCCTTTAGACATTAATGTATGTTACTCAGAAGAAATATATTTACATATGTTAAATACACAACTGTTTATTGTTGCTGCAGAAAGTTCTGTATATAATAATTGAGGCATGGTAGTGAATGAAAATCAAAGTGGATCGTGAATCATTAGGTACCTTTCACTTGTGCGGACCATTCATTTCATCAATTCAGTCATGTTTTAGAAAAAAAAAAATGAAATTTACATCAGGTTTTCATTAATTTTTCATCAGCTTTTTTACATCCACCAGCTAGAGTCCTTAACCACTTGAGTCATGGGGACATTTTTTCAAAATTTTCAAGTGCAAAAATGGACCATTTGTCAGTTTACATCTGTTTTTCATTTGTTCCGATTTTTTAATGGAACAAAAATAGAGCTTTGATCCATTTTCAAAAAATAGATGTTGACGTATGCAGATATAAATGGATCATCATCCGTTTACATCTGTTTGTCCATAGAGATGCACTGATGTTCGTTAAAAACAGTCATTGTGATCACATGATCACAATGTTAGCAAAGCTGTTATGAATCTATCTTCCTGGTGAGCTGTGATTGGTTCACAGCTCTCACATGATACATGGGGCCAAATACAGCACCCTGTACCATGTGACCAGCTCTAGCCAATGACAGATCACTATTATAATGCACTGTCATGAGCTTAGCTCATTCATGACAGTTCAAAGCAAGCTTTGAATTGCAGAGCAATCCCCCCCCCCCCCCCCGTCAGTGCAGGGAGAGAAGAAAGAACACCGCATTGAGTAAAAGCACTACATTTTATACGCACACATTAGATAGCATATTGAACTCTTTGATCGCCCCTATTAACCCTTTAAACGCCCCATCACCCAGCCAGTGCCATTAGCACAGTGTCAGCATATAGAATTTTTCACTGATCACTGTATTACTGCCACTAGCAACATCAGATAACGTCTGTAAGCTCCTCTCCCAGCCAGGGTCAGCTAGTGTTAGATTGCCCGCACACTGTCACTCTCATGCTACAAGTCGTTGATCACCACCATTACTAGTAAAGTATTTGTACGGATCAATATATTGATCACAAACAGAACTATACTAGAGCCTCCTTTGTATAGTGGCCCCAAAAACGCAGTGTTAGCAGGGTCAGCCCCATTCACTGCCAGCACTAGCATTTATCTCCTCTGCTGTTTTTCATGGAAGATTTGTACCAATTGATTGTGAGCCAAAGCAATTTATACACTGCAGGCTTCATCCTGGTATAATTTTTTTCAGCTGTTGGCCAGCTTTTATGTAAAATCAATCCTAGCTACTAATTAGCTGTTAGCTGTGGATAATTATTACAAGCAGCAGGAAGGCACATTTCGCCCCCCCCCCCTCGGCCTTCCATGGTTCTCTTGGGCTCTCCAGTCTCACAGGGGAGTCCGAGAATGCAGCCGGCAGTTCCGCCAGCTGACCATAGAGCTGATCAGAATGGCTCCAAACATCTCTATCGTCTAAGAAACCAGAAGCTACGAGCATTTCATAATTTCCATTTCACTGGATATTAACAGCACCATTTTTAAATTGGGAAAGCCAAGGCCAGAGGAGAGATCTAGAGTCTCTGGTATTGCCTAATGCTATCACAGGGGATAATCACATTCCCTGTAATAACAATAAAAAAAAATATCAGTCAATCAAAAAAAAAAAAAAAAAATAAAGGGTAAAAATAAAAATTAAAAAATAAAAATACCCCCACCCCCCCCCCCTTCCCATGCTCATGTGCATCGGTTCCATGTCCATATGTAAACAGAGATTGCAAATATAAAGAGGTGACCTGTAAAGGCTTTTAAAGCATCGCCTATCGATATTAAACATTTACGTAGTTCGTCGCTGTTGCACGGGCTTGTGCAATTATAAAGCATGTCGTGTTTGGTAACTATTTATTTGGTGTAACATCATCTTTTATATTTTATTAAACAATTGAGCAATATATTGTGTTTTTGTGCATTAAGATGCAAAAAAGTGTATTTTTTTTTTAAAAATAGAGTTTGTAAAATCGCTGCGCAAATACTGTGTGGCATAACAAAATTGCAACACCCACCATTGTATTCTCTACAGCCACTGCTTTAAAAAATATTTTGGAGTGTTCAATGTAATATTCTAGCAAAAAAAATGTTTCTTCATGTAAACAAAAACTGTCAGAAAAGGCTTGTTCTTCAAGTAGTTAGAAAAATGGATGATGTGTGACAAAAGATTCTAATGTTGGCCCTGAAATGCCAGGACAGCAGAAGTACCCCCCCTCCCCCAATGATCCTGTTTTGGAAGATATTTTCTAAGGGGCATGGTGAGTATTTTGCAGATCAAATTGTTGCCACAAGTTTTTGGAAAATGGAGAAAGAAAACAAAAATGTATTTTTTCTTTTCTTTTTTAAAATCCTTTGTCAAAAATGATATCTGCAAAATATTCATGACTCTTATCAAATTCCTTGGATTGTCTACTTTCCAAAAAGGGGTAATTTGGGGGGTGTTTGTACTATTCTGGCATTTTAGGGACTCCGAAACTGTGATAGGTAGTGAGGAAGTGATATGAGGAAATATGCCCTTTGAAAACCTGAAAGTGGTCATTGGATTTTGGGGGCCAGTATGTGGATAGGTTGCCAAAAAGTCTCTCGCTTGTGGTATCTCCATACTCGGGAGAAGTAGCAGAATGTGTTTTGAGGTGTTATAGCCATGGTATACATGAGCAATATAAGTCACAACTTTGTGTAAAACATTTTTTTTAAATATTTGTGGTAGAAAAAATCTTTCAGGGACTCAACATGCCTCACGGCACATTCCTTGGGGTGTCTACTTTCTACAAAGGGGTAATTTGGGGGGCTTTGAACTGCCCTGGCATTTTAGCACCTCAAGAAATGTGATAGGCAGTCAGAAAGTAAAAGCTGCATAAATTCCAGTCATACATTTAGGCCAAATTGTACTCTGCTACATGTCTTTGATAAAAAAAAATTTTAAAACAAAAATGTAATTGTATTTTATTGGGATTTTATGTGATAGACCAACATAAAGTGGCACATAATTATGAAGTGAAAGGAAAAAAAATGTTTTTCAAAATTTTTTACAAAAAAATATCTGAAGTGTGGATGAATTTGTATTCATCCCCCTTTACTCTGATACCAATAACTAAAATATAGTGGAGCCAATTGGTTTCAGAAGTCACCTAATTGGTAAATGGAGTCCACCTGTGTGTAATTTAATCTCAGTATAAATACAGCTGTTCTGTGAAGCCCTCAGAGGTTTGATAGAGAACATAGTGAACAAACAGCATCATGAAGGACACGGAACACACCAGACAGGCCAGGGATAAAGTTTTGGAGAAGTTTAAAGCAGGATTAGGATATAAAAAATATCCCAAACTTTGAACATCTCACTAAGCACTATTCAATCCATCATCCAAAAATGGAAAGAGTATGGCACAACTGCAAACCTACCAAGACATGGCTGTCCACCTAAACTGACAGGCCAGGCAAGGAGACCATTATTCAAAGAAGCAGGCAAGAGGCCCATGGAAACTCTGGAGGAGCTGCTGAAATCCACAGCTCAGGTGGGAGGATCTGTCCACAGGACAACTATTGCTTGTGCACTCCACAAATCTGGCATTTATAGAAGAATGGCAAGAAGAAAGCCATTGTTGAAAGAAAGCCTAAGTAGTCCCATTTGCAGTTTGCAAGAAGTCATGTGGGGGACATAGCAACTATGTGGAAGAAGGTGATCTGGTCAGATGAGACCAAAATTTTATTTTTTGGCTTAAAACCAAAACACTATGTGTGGCGGAAAACTAACACTGCACATCACCCTAAACACACCATCCCCAACGTGAAACATGGTGTTGGCACATCATGTTGTGGGGATGTTTTTCTTCAGCAGGGACAGGGAAGCTGGTCAGAGTTGATGGGAAGATGGATGGGGCCAAATACAGGGCAATCTTAGAAGAAAACCTGTTCGAGGCTACAAAAGACTTGAAACTTATCTTCCAGCAAGACAACGACCCTAAACATACAGACCTAAATGCAATTCAGAATCTGTGGCAAGACTTGAAAATTTCTGTAGACGCTCTCCATCCAACCTGACAGAGCTTGAGCTATTTTGCAAAGAAGAATGGGCAGAAATTTTACTCTCTAGATGTGCAAAGGTGGTAGAGACATACCCAAAAAGACTTGCAGCTGTAATTGCAGCAAAAGGTGGTTCTACAAAGTATTGACTCAGGGGGGCTGAATACAAATGCACGCCACACTTTTCACATATTTATTTGTAAAAAATGTTGAAAACCATTTATTATTTTCCTTCCATGTCACAATTATGTGCCACTTTGTGTTGGTCTATCACATAAAATCACAATAAAATACATTTAAGTTTTTGGTTGTAACATGACAAAATTTGGAGAATTTCAAGGGGTATGAATACTTTTTCAAGGCACTGTATACCATAGTTTGTAGATGTTATAACTTTCACACAAACCAATTAATATACAGTCAGGTCCATAAATATTGGGACATCAACACAATTCTAACATTTTTGGCTCTATACGCCACCACAATGGATTTGAAATTAAACTAACAAGATGTGCTTTAACTGCAGACTGTCAGCTTTAATTTGAGGGTATTTACATCTAAATCAGGTGAACGGTGTAGGAATTATAACAGTTTGCATATGTGCCTCCCACTTGTTAAGGGACCAAAAGTAATGGGACAGAATATTAATCATAAATCAAACTTTCACTTTTTAATACTTGGTTGCAAATCCTTTGCAGTCAATTACAGCCTGAAGTCTGGAACGCATAGACATCACCAGACGCTGGGTTTCATCCCTGGTGATGCTCTGCCAGGCCTCTACTGCAACTGTCTTCAGTTCCTGCTTGTTCTTGGGGCATTTTCCCTTCAGTTTTGTCTTCAGCAAGTGAAATGCATGCTCAATCGGATTCAGGTCAGGTGATTGACTTGGCCATTGCATAACATTCTACTTCTTTCCCTTAAAAAACTCTTTGGTTGCTTTTGCAGTATGATTTGGGTCATTGTCCATCTGCACTGTGAAGCGGCGTCCAATGAGTTCTGAAGCATTTGGCTGAATATGAGCAGATAATATTGCCCGAAACACTTCAGAATTCATCCTGCTGCTTTTGTCAGCAGTCACATCATCAATAAATACAACAGAACCAGTTCCATTGGCAGCCATACATGCCCACGCCATGACACTACCACCACCATGCTTCACTGATGAGGTGGTATGCTTAGGATCATGAGCAGTTCCTTTCCTTCTCCATACTCTTCTCTTCCCATCACTCTGGTACAAGTTGATCTTGGTCTCATCTGTCCATAGGATGTTGTTCCAGAACTGTGAAGGATTTTTTAGATGTCGTTTGGCAAACTCTAATCTGGCCTTCCTGTTTTTGAGGCTCACCAATGGTTTACATCTTGTGGTGAACCCTCTGTATTCACTCTGGTGAAGTCTTCTCTTGATTGTTGACTTTGACACACATACACCTACCTCCTGGAGAGTGTTCTTGATCTGGCCAACTGTTGTGAAGGGTGTTTTCTTCACTTGGGAAAGAGTTCTTCGGTCATTCACCACAGTTGTTTTCCATGGTCTTCCGGGTCTTTTGGTATTGCTGAGCTCACCGGTGCATTCCTTCTTTTTAAGAATGTTCCAAACAGTTGTTTTGGCCACGCCTAACATTTTTGCAATCTCTCTGATGGGTTTGTTTTGTTTTTTTCAGCCTAATGATGGCTTGCTTCACTGATAGTGACAGCTCTTTGAATCTCATCTTGAGAGTTGACAGCAACAGATTCCAAATGCAAATAGCACACTTAAAATGAACTCTGGACCTTTTATCTGCTCATTGTAATTGGGATAATGAGGGAATAACACACACCTGGCCATGGAACAGCTGAGAAGCCAATTGTCCCATTACTTTTGGTCCCTTAACAAGTGGGAGGCACATATGAAAACTGTTTTAATTCCTACACTGTTCACCTGATTTGGATGTAAATACCCTCAAATTAAAGCGGACAGTCTGCAGTTAAAGCACATCTTGTTCGTTTCATTTCAAATCCATTGTGGTGGTGTATAGAGCCAAAAATGTTAGAATTGTGTCAATGTCCCAATATTTATGGACCTCACTGTACACATATTGGGATGTTATTTTACCAAAGACATGTATTAGAATACATGTTGGCCTAAATATATGACTAACTTTGAATTAACTGGATATTTTTTGTAACCGAAAGTAGAGAATATCTTTTTTTTATCAAAATTTTCAGTATTTTTTCCGTTCATATAACAAAAAAATAAAAACCCCAGTGGTGATCAAATACCACCAAAAGAAAGCTCTATTTGTGTAAAAAAAATACATACATTTAGTTTGGGTACAGTGTTGCATGACCGTGCAATTACCAGTTGAACTAGCGCAGTGCCAAAAAAAAAAATGGCCTGGTCAGGCAGGGGGGAAAATCTTCCAGAGGGCAAGTGGTTAAAGTGATTGTAAACTCTCCTCTTGCAAAACAACCTTTTCAGTTCAAAACAGAAATGAAAGGCAAAATATTTGTGCACAGATACAAAATAAAACATTATATACACCCCCCCCCCTTTTTATAAGTGACCACATTCCCTCTGTTCTCAGCTGCATAACAGTTGGGTGAGGAGAAACATCAGGCCCGATGAAGGAAAACGCATGTTCTGAATGCGTGCCACGCCTACTGCTGCTGCACATGGAGTCGACATCACTCCCCACTGCCCTGAGGATCCACACTGACCAGGAAGTACTGGGAACCACCAGCACAGCCAAGAACAGTGCTTTGGAGACTTGCCTGCAGCAGGACCAGCCAGGAGTTGCTCAGTGGTTGGCACTCGCTTGACAAGCGCTCATTTGACTACTACTATTGTGAGTTGGCAATTTTGTGGAAACAAAATATTTGCTTATATTGCTGCACTTAGATGGCACCGCTTCTCTCTCTTTTATAGTCCACACAGAGTCTCTTCTATCTCTTTTTGAACCAGCTGCCATTGAGTCACGCATTGTTGGAATATCCCTAACCATCTTTAGACTTTAAGGACTTTACTTGTGTGGTTAATATATTAGCCATCACAGTATACATCTGTTTTTTTTTTCTTCTTGGTGCACCAAATATTTCTTTTGTTCTTGCACATGGGGGAAGGGAAACAGCAGAACACTGATCTTCTCAAGGATTGGCTGTTCACAGGGGGGAGGAGTGGTGTCTGTAGAAGTCTGATCAATGGGGGGAGCACGCTGAGTTCCCAGAATAGCTAGAGAACTAACCACATTGTGCTCACCTGCTTAGTGTGGTTATTTTTTAATAGGAAAACAGAGGGACTGGCGGGAACATAGGGGATTTCACATGGTACATGCTACAGCAAGCACATATCAGGAATATGAAATATTGGGTTTACACATTAAAATTCAGTCAAACACTACCTCTTAACCTTTCTGTCACAAATATTTGAGCATCTATTTTACAACTAGAAAGGTTATAGCTGGCACTCCCTATGTGGTGTATATGTTAAAAACTACCAGCTGATCAATTTCTCGATTATAACACAACAGGTCATTATCCAGATGCTTTTCCCCTACAGCATGCCTACATTATTATCCATTACAGCTTGTGTAAATTGTGAAGAACGGAGTAGCTTTGTCTTTTTCATACAGTCTAACTTTTCTTAAGTCTGATAATTGCTACATTAACTTTTCCTCTTTATCTCCAGATTCAGAGAAGCTGCTGGCGACCTCAGGGTGGTTCTTTGCTTCTGATTAAGTCAGTAATGTCCTTTTTGATACTGAAGGCAACACAAATCCACAAAGCTGACAAGGCAGAGAAAACCTGCCAGCATCTCTATGGAGAACAGAGAGAAGTGTTGCGTTATTACTGCTTCCAAGTCAATATCCCATAAAGAAAGCTCTCTCACCGAATTAAAATCTCTGAGGTTTAATGAACACCATGGTCACACTGCTCGGCTGTAGACGAAAATCCACTTAGACAAAGGAGCAAATACACAAATCGATGACTAGCTGTAATTAAACAGTGGAACTCAGAATGCAAATATGTGCTGAATATATTTCTCAGGATAGAAAGTGTAAGCAGGACAATTTAACAGTTTAGAATCTATTCTCTCTGTTGCCAAGTACAAAATATACAGCTTACTACATCTGCATTAAGGGAGTATTAGAAGCCAATAAAAGAACAAACGGCCTTACAGTTTACTGTGATGAGTCCTGACCTGTATGGACACATCACCTATTCAGTCATAGAACAGCATAGTAACATATACGAACAATTGATATTTTAAGGCTCAAAATAAAATGTGAAATTCACTTGTGAACTGTACACATGAGGACCTGTCTCAAGGAGCTTTTGTTCTCATCAAAATGGTTTCTTTTCCTTGTGTATAAGGGCTCATGTACACAGGGTGTCAGGAATGGTCTTATCTCTGGTAGTGCTGGGACTTACCTGCCTTGTGGGCTGCAGTACCAGTGCTGGCCAGCGGGTGCTCTCAGCAGCCAGTGTCTCACTCCTGCAATCAGGCCATCACCTGAGGCTGATTGCAGGAGGTGTATTAAAGCAGGACCAGGCCTGCAGTCAGTGCCTTGGTGTATTGCTCCCTTGTGCCCTGTATCCTGCCTTCTGCCTGCCTGACGCTCCTGCTGGACTCTGACACTGCTTGAACTCTGCCCTTACCGACCCTGGCTATTCCTGACCACTCTTCTGCCTGCTCCTTTGTACCTTGTCTGCCAGTTAGCTACCGACCCGGCCTGCCTGACTACGTTTGTGCTCCATACATATTTATATCAGTTAAGGTTTGGGTTTTGTTTGCACTTCGTTGTACATATTTATATTAGTTTAGGTTTGGTTTGTTTGCACTGCGTTTGTGTACTGTATAACCTTTAATAAATTATATTGTTTTACACCTTACCTGAAGCCTGCGTTTCCCTGTGTCAGTCCATACATCTCTGGTCATACCCGGATCCCTGACACAGGGCGTTTGAAAAATCTCTTCTGACCTCTGGAAACTGACTGCTAGAAAACGTAGGTTAAAAACGGCAGTTTAGCTGCGTTTACCTACAGCGTTTATGCACGTTTGCGTTTAGAAGCGTTTTCAAAAGATAACCTCAGGAGACCCTCCCAAATGCCCAGAATGCACTGAAAACTAGTAAATTATTCACAATTTCAGACATTTTGTGAGAAACAGAGAGAGCAGAAGCAGAGAGAGCAGTATGTTTTGAGATTACCTGTCTTTTCTGGTTGTAGGATACCGCATAGTATTTTTTAAAAAAAGGTTTGAATTCAGGCTACTAAAATACCACAGGAGTTATTTTATCAAGTCATGCGGTATTTTAGTAGTCAAAAGCATGCGTTGTTGTTTCAGCTGTCAGCGGGATTCCCCAATGACAGCTGAAAGAAAGAATTGTCAGCAATTAAAAAATAATAAAAAAATGGCGTGGGTTCCCGCCTCCCATCCATACCAAGCCCTTCAGGTCTGGTATGAATTTTGAGGGGAAGCCCCATGCCAAAATTTAAAAAAAAATGGAGTGGGGGTCCCCCCCCCAAAATCCATACCAGATCCTTATCCGAGCATGCAGCCCGGCAGGTCAGGAAAGGGGTGGGAGGGCGAGCAAGCTTCCCCCCCCCAACCATACCAGGCCACATGCTCTCAACATGAGGGGGTGCTTTGGGGGTAGGGGGCTCCCCCCCAAAGCACCTTGTCCCCATGTTAATGGGGACAAGGGCCTCTTCCCCACAACCCTGGGCTGTGGTTGTGGGGGTCTGCGGGCAGGGGGCTTATCAGAATCTGGAAGCCCCCTTTAGCAAGGGGGTCCCCAGATCCCGCCCCGCCATGTGAATGAGTATGGGATACATGGTACCGCTACCCATTCACAAAAAAAGCTGTAGTGTGAAAAAAGACAGGAGACATTCTTTGAAAAGTCCTTTAATAAA
Source organism: Staurois parvus (assembly GCF_062004578.1). Taxonomy (NCBI): domain Eukaryota; kingdom Metazoa; phylum Chordata; class Amphibia; order Anura; family Ranidae; genus Staurois; species Staurois parvus. Next base: position 7,913,363 of record NW_028318511.1, read on the forward strand.
AGAAAGAAAATAAAAGAATGTCCCCTGAAGTAGTTCCAACGTCAATCATGATGCACGCCTCCGCCACCACCCGAAAAAAGAAAAAAAAAAAAGCTCCGCTCCCGACGCTTGCGCCTCTCCGCTGGCTTGACAGCTCCCCATCAACATGGGGACAAGGTGCTTTGGGGGAGGAGCCCCCCCTACCCCAAACCCCCCCCATGTTGAGGGCATGTAGACTGGTATGCTTTAGGAGGGGTGGGCGGTTGCCCCCCCCTTTCCTGGCGTGCTGGGCTGCATGCTCGGATAAGGGTCTGGTATGAATTTTGGGGGGGACCCCCACTGCATTTTTTTTTAACTTTTCTGTGGGGCTTCCCCTCAAAATCAATACCAGACCCGAAGGGCTTGGTATGGATGGGAGGGGGGACCTCACGCCGTTTTTTTATTATTTTTTAATTGTCAGCAATTTGTTCTTTTACATTCAGCTGTCAGTGGAGAATCCCGCTGACAGCCGAAACATTAACACATACTTTTCACTACTAAAATACCGCATGACTTGATAAAATAGCTCATGCAGTGTTTTAGTAGCCTTTTTTAATGGATTCAAATGGGGTTTTTTTTAAATGCTATGCGGTATCCTACCGCGTACTCGGATGCAGTAAGATACTGCTTAGTGAACTGTGCCCTAGATATGGACCAGCCAAAAACACATCTAAACGCAAAAGCACATAAATGAGTTTACAAGCGTTTACAAGTATTTGGCGTTTGTACGCCAGTAAGCTCTACTCCTGAACGTGATTTTTGTGCTTTCAAGAAAATGCCTGTAAACTCAACTGCCTGTGAACTACTGTAAACGACTATGTGTACATGGACACACAGGAAACCATAAAGGAAAGTTCAGGGGCTGCTGAAAAAAACACTCAACTTCTCCTAAACGTCAGTTTAGCAGCTGCAGTGTACATGAACCCTAAGACTAATCCCATCAACATCTAAATAATAGAGATGAGCAATGGTAGATCTTTCACATCTAGCCCGGGTAGCATTTATAGCTCCCTCCATAGATACAGTGGAGGAGTGAACATAGCCACCCAGGCAAAGGGACAACGTTGTTTGCAGTATTACCAGGTGAAAATAAAGGAAAAAAAGTCTAAATAATAACACAGCCATGAAGCCATCTTATCAAAGGACTGGTAACCTGCAATATAATAGGATTTTTGTACTCACTGTCTAATTCTATTCTTGGAGTTCATTGAGGAGCACATAGGATTCATAGACATTCGGGTTAAACTGCTGCTTACAGGAGGATTTGGACCCGAATGCTGGTCCAGACCTAAATGCAAAAAGGTCAGGATACATTCCACAGAATGTGAACAGGAAGAGCCTTACATCCTCCGCCACTTTTGAGTGAAGATGTACAGGCATGCTGAGGCAAAGGATGTAAGCCTTGCAGTTTGCGACTGAAGTCCCATCCATAACCGAGTACCATGAATACATATACTCCTAGAGTGCTTAAGATCTGATAAACTGCATATCCTGTTTTGGAGAATAGTTGGGGAAAACACTAAATGGTCAATTAATGCTTAATGGGTAGTAGTGATATTGTTTTGCAAGAAGTCAAACTGAACACTCTTGCTTATGTACTAGTTTATCACCAGTGAACAAAACCAACATCAAGGAAGGAAAAAATGTCACCAGCACACCAAGAATCACCAATATGGGTCCAAAGGTTTTAATAAACCATCACATAGTTACAGCAAGGCAACGTCACATGCCTGATGAAGGGGTCCTGCGAGACTCCGAAACGTTGCCTTGCTGTAACTATGTGATGGTTTATTAAAACCTTTGGACCCATATTGGTGATCCTTGGTGTGCTGGTGACATTTTTTCCTTGCTGATTTTGTTTGGTTCTAGCCGACGGTCACTGCAGCACCCACTTATACACACAGCCATTTTTAACGCAGGAACGTGTGCGTTTGGATTATACACTTGCAAAACCAACATCAACGGCACTCACCAGATGATGGTGAGTAATGCGCCTTTTAGGATATTTTGGGATTCACAAGGGTCTTGATAACGCCCTGTGGGTGGGGCGAAACGCATCGACGCACTCCCGGTCTGCCGTCCAAACATCCCGCGTCACTTCCGGTGAGTGGAACACACGCTGAGCGGTGCGTTCCAAGTGGCCATCTTTGGAGTTGATCCTGTCATTCCTTGCTATACCAGGCTGTGAGATCTCTGTGATGAGATGTGGAAGCAGTGTTACCTATGTTAGCCTATGGAGGCAATAAAACAGCTGCTTTTATCCTTTTTGCTAAATGTGAGTGGTCTGGCAATTCTTTATTATTGCAATTTGTAATAGCAGTATTACACTATCATCATTTTTTTCCCTTGCACTGCTGTGGAGTTTGGTGAGAGGAGAAGGCAGGAGCGAGTGGCAGGAATATTTAAACCCTATATGGTGGGAAGGAGTACTGGAGGGTTCCAAGAAAGGGGGCTTAGGATCCCAAAATATCCTAAAAGGCGCATTACTCACCATCATCTGGTGAGTGTGGTTGATGTTGGTTTTGTTCACTGGTGATTGGTGGAAGCAATATTTCGTTTGGATATTTGTTTTCTCACAATTTGTTGGGAGAAAGGACTTTTCTTTAATATAATTTGGACACTTTTGAGTATTTTATCCCATGTTCGGTTGATGTCACTATATAAATAATTTATATTTTTGTCATTTATGTTGTTTAATATTTATGGCACTGTTTTAGTCAGGGGGTATTTTGCGCTGTTTTTTTAAATATATTTTTATTTTTTGGTATATTTATCTCTGTGCAGCAGCAATCCATAACCTGGGTTTAATTAACTGTGTGAGGTTACACTTGTGCGCTGGGTTTTTTTTTGTATATCTATATGTACTAGTTTACTCTATAACGTTGTCCCCTTCAACCAGATATATATTGTACTTTACTGAGGAGAGTTCATATTTGCTCCCTAGATCAAAACCTCTTGACTTTCTTGTCCCTGCTTGTTTCCCCACTCTACCTTTAGACCTAACCCCAAGAGACAAGGCTTGCACCTCTATCCCACATCTTTGGTCCAAATGGTACTTATGTAAGACTGTGAAGAATATGACAAGAAGGAGAGACTACAACTTGAGGAATAGCGACATGCAAGGCTTAGACTTACCATTAATTCCTGGTATATATCATGGCCATTTCCCTCACTACATATTCCACATGTTCCTATAGTTTGGTTTGTGTGGGAGAGCTAGATACTGGTTCCTACCAAAGGAGGGGTGGGCTCCTCCCCAGGCACACCTGCCCTTAACCTATCCATTGTGGAAGCTCTGGAAATGTAGGGTTAGGACTGCAGCATACAGAGGTCCTTTGACACAGGATTGCAGCTTACATATGCATTTGCAAATGTGTGCAAACAAAACCCTCTGTTGTTAAAGCAAATTGTTAGATAGGGCCAATTTGGTTGTTATGCAGGCTGGCTGGTAAGGGTGCTGGGAAATTCTTTGTTTGTGAAACAAATAGACCTAGCAACATTGAACCACAAGGAGGAACAGTTTAGAAAAATGCAGTTTCACTGGGTATTCTTCACATTGTCACCCATCTACTGTGCTCTCATTGAAAATTATAGTCCTGAAGACCAGAGTTGTGTTGGCCCCCATCCACATATTCAGTGACAGTCATTTGCCAAGACTCTTCCCCATCTTACCCATTGCTAGGCTCAACCCTCCTGACCTCCCCCTCCTCACATATTCTTCTTTTTCTCCTCTCTTCTGCTGTGTTTATTTTTCTTTTTACGTTTGTGGGATCTGTTGTAGAACCATTTAACTGGATCCCTCTCCTGTATGTCTAGTGGTGGTAGTTCACCACCACCCCCCCCCCCCAACTTCTCTGAAAAAGAAGAGGAAGACAAGTTACTGTTTCAAAGTTTTAATTCAGACTTAGGACTTATTTATACAGTCTATAAGCTACCTCTCATCAGTGCTTCTCTTTGGGCTGGGTACTGGTAGTTGTAGGTCCCATCAGTTTGCAGAAAGAGATTTTCTTTATATCGGTAGAACTCTTATTATCTGATGACTATAGTGTCCTTTATCCCTAGATATTTTTAGAGACCTAATCTTACTTCTGGCTCTATCTCAAGTCAGTGAAGGAGAACAACAAAAGAGAAGCGCACCAACCTTGCGCATTACCTCAGTAACCAAAAATTTATTGAATAAAAGAATGGTACTCACAAACAGCGAATAAAAACAAGCATGTAAGTCCTCAAAGGGACTTTAGAGGCAAGATGCCATTGCGAATCCTATCATGGAGGAAGCCACTCAGTACAGCTGACGCGTTTCGAAGGACATGCCTTCTTCCTCAGAGCTGCGCTTCTCTTTTGTTGTTCTCCTTCACAGTTTTGTTTGGGCTTCCCCAGCCTTGATGTGGAGCTGCACGACCTTGTTTATTCCGGTGGTTCCTTTCTTTTTGGAGTTTGATTCCATCTACTCACCACCGGCCTGGGTCCCGGAGTGCAGGAGATATTACATTTGGTTCTCTATCTCAAGTCATCCAGACCTTTGAAACTGGCTGTGCTTTAAACCCTTTTGTTTATTGTAAAACTGTGAAAACTAATATAAATAATTAAAAATAGGACGCTAGCTCAATCAGCATGCAGAGTAGTAAACTCAGCTTAGTGATTTTTACCTACAGGTAATCCTAACATAAATCAAACGACAGGAACCCTGTCAGCAGTGACAGCATGCCACTAAAGGGTTTTGTTTCAAGGTAAGTCTTTCATATGGTGCTGGTATGTAATGCATACTAGCACATTATGATTTCACCTTGCAGGGGGACCAAACATTTTTTTTAATACATTTACTGCCTCTTTAAGAAAAAAGGAAACATGGCTAATATTACATTTTTCTCAGTATCCAAAGCCTCCTGTAGGTGCTAGTATAACCCAAATGTCTGTTAATCCTTTTTTCCCTTATAAACAAGAAAAATTTAAAATTTTAAATTAAGATATGTTTTAGAGTGACAAACTTGTATTATGTGCTTGGTGAGGGGAGAGATATACAAACTACTGTAGGAATACTGGCAACTGCAGTGTTCAAAAAGTACAAAACATCAGCAGTTGATTTAACCTTTAAAGCATAATCAAAGGCCTTTTTTTAAATTAAAATAAAAAACTTGTTATATTTACCTGCTCTGTGCAATGGTATTGCACAGAGCAGCCCCTAATCTTCTCTTCTGGGGTCCCCCGTCGGCGATCTTGGCTCCTTCCCCCGATCCATCCTCACAGGAATTGATTTACAGCAGCAGGAGCCAATGGCTTCCACTGCCGCCTCTGTGCCTACAAGGAGAGAGAGAGCAGTGATACTGCTCCTGGGTACAGCACTGAATCAAAAAATGAGCCAGGTTAGTATTTAAGGGGGCTGGGGGGAGCTGATACTGGAAGGTTTTTTTACCTTAAACCTTTAGAACCACTTAAAGGTGCATATCTGTAAATGTCTAGGGTCCACAGGATGTTAGAATTTTTATGTATTTGTTCTCTGGATTATAGAAGCAGTTCTAAACTTGGGGTGCACCCAGGGGTTCATGTCAGTACTTTAAAGGAAACATGAAATAATAAATTAACCACTTGCAGTCCGCCTGCTGTTTATAAACGGCAGGACGGTGGCACTCCAGGGGCGGGTTGCCGTTCATAAACGGCACCCGCCATTTCTAGCTGTGCGCACTCCCTGGGAGCGTGCAGCACCACGATCCAGTGCCCGCTGTGTCCTCCGGACACAGTGAAACACCGATCGTCGGACGGGATCCCGATCATGTGATCACTGATTGGCCAATCAGTGATCACATGCAAAGTAGTAAGCAAGATGTCACTTGTGACATCATTGCTTACTAAGTGTGAAATCTGTGAATGATCACAGAGGTCACATGGTACAAGGCTATTCACAACAGCCTTGTACCATGTGACAAGCTGTGACCAATCACAGCTCACTCAGTATTTCTCAATGGCTGCAAGAATGCAGACAGAGAGAAGGATAAATGATTGCTTTTACATCCTATATGGGTGTAAAAGCAATCACTGTAAAAAAAAAAAAAAAATCTCGATCACCCCCCACAAGTAGTACAGTGTCACCATGGTACTGTACTGCTAGGGTGACAGTATGTAAAAAAAAAAACAAAAACATAAATAATAATATTAACAAATAAAATAAAAATGTATAAAAAATGTTCAAAAATTATAATTTGTGGTTATAAACTAATTTGGCTTTTTTTTTATTATTTATATCGGCCAAGATTTATGATGAAAGATTATTTATTTGCAAAATTTTATAAGAAAAACACTTTTTTTCTAAATTATTGGACTTTTTCATTTACATAGCAAAAAAAATAAAAATCCCAGCAGTGAATACCACCAAAATAAAGCTTTATCTGTCTCAAAAAAATGGTAAAAAAACTCATATGGGTACAGTGTTGCATGACTGCGCAATTGTCATTCAAAGTGTGATAGCGGTGAAAGCTGAAAATTGCCCTGGACAGGAAGGGGGTAAAAGTGTCCGGACAGGAAGTGGTTAATGACAGCAAAGAAAAAACAAAAACCTCACCTGCAGCTCTCTTTGCAAGATTCCAAGATAATGCTGCATGTCCCCCTAACTTGGTGCCCATCCCCAACCCTCCAGTGAGAGCCTACCTTGCAGAAACTCAAGCTCATCTTTTGTTTGTCATGCTGAGGTTGGAGTGAGCCATGCACTCTGACTGGTTAGGAATGTCATCCGTTGGACTTAGTCGGCTCTGCCATTGCAGCTAGCAATATCTATGTAAGCAAGAACTAACAGAATGGAGAGGACTGGCTGGGGATATGAATGTGGCCCATTAAGTGATAGGGGAAGGACTCCTAGGCTTTGGAATTCTGGATATGTAGTTTGGTCACCTCCTGGCCTCTCCCTGATTGAAGGTTTGCTGTGGCTATATTGAGGTCCTGTCATCTGAGCAGAGGTCTGCACTGACATCAGAGCTTGCTAAGTACATTTTGGCTTGGTGCGCTATGCATGCTGCTATTAACCCCGCTCCTACTCTGTCCCATCCCATCCCCCTTTTGGTGGGTGTGTTTTTTGGTCAGTTGGGTGGGGGGTTTACAATTTATGGTAATGGGCTGCCAAGGGGTACCCAAGTGAAAAAAGGCTGGGAATCACTGGATTATACCATATACAGTATATATAATCATTCCTTTACATGAAGATCTTGTACTGTAATGTAATGTACAGTAACAGTACCAAACGAGTTAATTTGTCTATTGTCTCCGTTATACAATTAGAGTTTTAGCTAGGCCTCCCTGACAACCAACATAATTAAAATGACCGAAGTCGTGCATTTACACAAAGAGTGTGAATTAAGTGGACTGGCTGACATATTCAATAACGCCACTGAAATCTGCAAGGAGGTGGTACCACAGAGTGCTGTAATGGGAATCAGTTTCATGAGGCTTTGCTGTGCCCAAGCAAGGAAGACATGAATCATGCAGAACTACTCATGTAACAAAGCAATATTGCTACAGATATCTTACTCTTTTTGAAGGAGATGAGGCCATTTTATTCTTTTGTGAAGAATCACTGTATATTACCAGCAGAAACAGTGTGAAAAAGGCTGTCAATACTTTGCTTTTAAAACATAATCTGAAAGGCTCTGCATGAGACTAATGTTTTTTGTTGCTCAAGTGAAAAAAAAAAAAAGACAAAAAATACCTTGACAGATATATTACAGTGATTTGGGGCTGGCGAATAAAAGCAATCCTTCCTGAGTAATAGGAATAATCTTTTTTTTTTTAGGCTTTCACAGACATTAGAAACTGGTCAGACATGCAGGCACTACTCCTTCAGGCTTCTGAGCTATGCATGCCCCACCAGCAATAGCATGTCAAAGGAAAAAACAACTACAACTGTCCCCATTCTATCTCTTCAAAGACTGGTCATTTGCAGGTATCTGACTGCATCTGCTTCTATTCACACTATTCACACAACACTGTTGTCCAAACAAGCAATAATCAGGATTTTTTGAAGTTCATCAAGGAGCACCGAGTATTCTGAGATTTACAGGTTATACTGCTGCCTACAGGAAAATTAGACATGTGCAAACAAAAAGCTGCTAGTCAGCCAGATACAGAAAAAATAAATAGCAATAGAGTAAATAAAAGAAAAAACAACCCTCCATATTCAGAACCCTTTACCCACAGTTGATCCACAGGAAGGCAAAACAATCCCCTCTAAAGCATGGTCCAATCTGCAGCAGCGGGGGGAGGGGGATAAATTCCTTCCTGATCCCCCAGAAGGCTGTGGGATATTTCCTGGGTCAACAATCTTTTGTGTTATTACCTAAAAATTTTGATACCCACCTAACTGGTGTGTACTTAGGAATGCATCCATAATTTTAAAAAACCAACTGAGTTGGCCAGAACTAGTTTTTGAGGTAGTCTTATTCCACATTTTCACAGCATATACTGTAAAGAAGCCTTTTTGTAAGCATTTTTGTATGTGAATGTCTCTTTTCCTCCAGACATAAAGATGCTCCTTTGTAATGACCTTAACCCTTTTGCTGCCAGAGCAATTTTATTTTTTTCATTTTTTTGCACACGTTTAAAAAATAATTTTAGACCCCCAAAACATTATATATTTTTGGAATGAAGACACCCTAGAGAATAAAAGTGATAGTTCCAATTTTTTACGTCACGTGATATTACTGCAAAGGTCTATGAAATGCAAAATTTAAGTAAAAAACACACTAAAGTGAATTTTAGGGCAAACAAATGCAATAAATTACCCACATTTTTGGGAACATATAAAAAATGAGGCTGTGCTAAGTAAATCGATATCCAACTTGCCAATGCCAATTTGTGTGCAGCTATAAAATGGTGACAAACTTCAGTCCCCTATATTTTCTATAGGCAATGCTTCAAAAGCCCCTATAGGTCATCAGTTTAGTGTTACGGAGGTCTTGTGCTAGAATTATTGCTCTCACTCCAGTGTGAGTAGTGATATGTAACATGTGTAACATGTGTCACACACGCCACCTTCCGGGTCACAGAAAGAAGGGGAGGAAAGTAGACGCTCATCCACGCGCCTCTCTCCTCTCCACAGAGCTCCCCGAGCCAGCAGATAGACAAGTGGGGCCCAGATACATGGCGTGAGTGCAGGTGCGGGAGGGGGGTACCGGGGGCTTTGGAAGCTCTCAAGCGGCAGCGCAGCCTGACTGCTTCCACCTGACAGGCAGGAGTCTGCCTGTCAGTTTTATACACAATCCTGGGAGCCACTGGATAGTGTAAAAAAACCCCACTGTCAGGTCAGTTGACGTACGACATACAGACCTGCAGGTGAAAGGGTTAAAGCAGAACCTAACTGTATCTGAGCACCAAAAAATGAAAATGTTATTTAACCGAGAAGAAACTGAAGAAATGTAAAAAAAAAAAAAAAACTTTAAAATGAGTATATATAACATACACTCCTACCTACTTACCATAGCAGCATAAGAATTAACAATAGGTAACGTTGACTGAGAGAGTTTAGTTCCGCTTTAAAGTGAATAACTCTACACCAAGTTCACTGTAAATCACTTACAGTGCTTTGAAAAAGTATTCATATCCCTTGAAATTTTCCACATTTTGTCATGTTACAGCCAAAAACATACATGTATTTTATAGATTTTATGTGATAGACCAAAACAAAGTGGCACATAATTGTACAGTGGTAGGGAAAAAATGTTTTCCAAAATAAATATCTGAAGTGTGGATGAATTTGTATTCATCCCCCTTTACTCTGATACCCCTAACTAAAATCTAGTGGAGCCAATTGCTCTCAGAACTCACCTAATTGGTAAATAGAGTCCACCTGTGTGTAATTTAATCTCAGTATAAATACAGATGTTCTGTAAAGTCCTCAGAGGGTATGTCATTAAAGAGTCTAAAATTAAAACAATAGCTTCAAAGTAACAGAGCTCGATGCTTTGAGGACACTTGGATGTAAGTGGGTGGGTGTTTCCTTTTTACATATTCTAAAATCTTTGTAACTTTCAAATGATTATATTGTTCCTTCATTTTATATTACTTAAATAACAAAATACCCTTTTCTCCTTTTCTTATTCTTTATAGCTTAAATTTGGACATGAGCTACATAGTTTTATTTTAGCCTTTTAAACTTGCATACAGTCTTTTTGAAACATACGCATTAATGTTCTGTCTTCTTTGATTACATTTTTCCCTCCCAGTCTTGGAACGCAGCCTTCAGCCTTGGAAAATTTGCTCTCATAAATTGTTTTTAACTTACCAGCATGTTTTCACTATTGATAACCCTTCTCACTCCCATCATGCTTCAGGTTCATACAAAATCTGCAGTGGGAGTGCTCATAAAAGGGGTGGAAACCTGTGTCCCTTAACGAACTCCAGGAAATCCTGTTTCTTAATTATCCATTAAGGGACACAAGGCAAAAGGTACTCAGACATATGGGATGTCCAAAACTAGTTCAGCTGATGGCTGGGCAATACAGCATTGCAAATTAAAAAAAAAACACTAGCCTAATGATGAAAAGCCCATGAGGTACTCACAGACCTAGTAGAGTGTGCTTAGATAGGAAGGAGTGGAACCTTGTCCTGAAGACTTGAAGGATGAGTTGCGTTAACCACCTAGAAATGGGGAAACTAAAGGCAAGCAGTCCCATACTGGAACTGAAGAAAGAATCTCTGATAGGTTTGTAGGGTGGTGTTTGAAGAGCCAATAGAACCAGGGTGAGAACAAACAGAGCCACAGGTGAACATGCAGGTGGAAATATGTGATCAACACCCTGTACAAAGGCCTTCACCAAGGAATAAGAGTCTATGAAAAATAACTAGAGCCAAGATCTGGTCTTGATAGTACTCAGCCAGATGGTGATGCAGACTGGATTGGGGAAAGGTCAAAATGCATCCCATGGAGTATTTCCTGGGATGTATTTTTCTTGTCTTGCACCAAGCAGAAAAGAAAGTCCAAGTGCAATGGCAGACCTTGTGAGAGGTGGATTTCCTAGCCTTTTGGAAGTATGGAAATAATGGAATCTGAAAGGTTGTCACTTATGGCAAAGCACAGAAATAACGGACCTGTAAAGACAGAAGTTTTAAACACATATGCTTTATGTTGATGGATGCTAAGTAGTCTCTATAATGAATGGAGGAAATAACTGACAGAATAGGTTCCATCTGAAACGTGTGAAGATAAAGGTATTGAGAGCCTTTAATTCCAAGAAGAATGCCTCCTTTGGGCTTTGGAACTATGAACAGGTTGGAAGAAAAGCCTTGAACTTTTTCGACTGGAAGAACAGGAATGGAAACTTCCTAGTACAACTTACAAAGTCCTCAGCAAATTGTACAGTTCCAGCAAATTGGAGCAAATGTCATTTTAAAGACTGCTCCCACTTTAACCCTTGCAGGTACACACCAGGTGCCACACACAATGTGCTGTGTTATTGGCTCTTTAACACAGAGCAGAAACAGTTCTTTACAATAACTCACATTTTAGCACAGATCAACAGACTCCATTTTTGCCTGCATCCTCCACCAATTGTGGGGATTCACTCAAGTGCAGCTCGCTTCATGAACTCCAGCCAGTGAAGTACGGTAAGTTTCAGGGCTTTTTGCCCACTTTTATTCAAAGTAAAGTTTAAAACTCAAAACTTACACAGAAGCTTACCCTTGCAAGGGTTTTCAGCATCACAATGACAAATATACATTTCCAGCAACCTGGCTATTTAGACTGGGTAGTTTCTGAGACTGTCTCCAGACCGACTCATCATGTTATCATTCAGTTTTGTGACAAATAAACTGCCCAGTTTGGGCTGCACAGGCTCTTGCCTAATTATACACAGACTGTTAATATCGCTCTCAGGCAACAGCCTGGTCAGATTAGATGGTCTCTCCATGAGGCCAGAAAAGACCCTCTCCCAGTGTCTGTTCAAACATGCTGCTCCTGCAGCAACTTGTCTTCAGGAAAAAAAGCCCTGAACCATAGATATCCCCTTGACTATAAAAGCTGTGAACACCTGCACAATCAGGATGTCGATTTCCAGTAAAATGTGGACACAGGGTTGAAGGCTTCATCCCTCCCAAGTCTCTACAAAGGCTCTGGACTCCAGAACTCAATCATGAAGAAAACCAGCAAAACCTCTTTTCTCCAGTCAAAACAGACATCCTAAAGCCCCTCAACTTGCATAAATGAGAACCCTGGGTAACACCTATCCTTTCTGACACTGTGACATAGCACAGCACTGTCATATAGGTCACTTTAAAAGTAAGCTTTTCTACAGAGTCCAATAAAAATCCTCTGTAAGGAGACAAAGGGGTTATAAAAAAAACTTTACAATTGCTGTTGCTATCCTCAGATGCTGGTCTTCAAGAAGGGGCTGTCTGCTTTGATCTCTCCTAGCTGCTGGAGTCAGGCCAGCTCAGTGTGAGAGCAATTTGAGATGTAGAATAGTGGAAGAGGTGACTTCTGTCGGCACACTGTATAGGACCAGCAGAAAATTCTGGCTGTCTGTACACAAATTTGTCTCAACAGCCAAGTCCACTTCACATAAATCAGCAGCTGAACGTTGTGCACTAATGATGCAACTACAGAACAAGACAGCCATGCCAGGGGATTTGAGATGACTGCTGATGTTCTGTCCTATCCTACTGCTGCTCTGTCCATCATCTCCTCCCTCTCCACATCCGCTCTCTCTCAGGCCCCTCTCCTAGCCCAAGCTCCATTTACTTAGCTTCTCTTCTGCTTGCCTGGCAGCCTGTTCCTGTGGGACCTAAGCTTATCTCTCTCTGCACCAGCAGTAGCAGGCATTGGACCGAGTCCAAACGTTACTACATGGGACACAGTCACGAAAGAGTTGGCTCCGAAATAGAGCAGGGTTTGTAAGTGAACGCCTGGAAACCTAGTGAGCTGTCAATTACAGCCAGGAGCACAGAATGTAAAAGAACAGTGCCAGCTTAGAAACTGTGACAGCAGTAGCTGTCAAGCTTTCCATCAATACCTACAATATCGGCACACATAACTGCTGGCTTTGAATTTGACAGCTGTCAAGCCACAACTCAGGAGGAGGGAGGTCATCACCCAGCAGTAAAGAAACACTGCTCTCTAAGGTGCAGATATAATTTTCAAAATTAATGAATTCAAAATGAAAAATTAAATGCTGCAATATAAAAAAGGGTTTTACCTCTTTTATACTAGTGTATTGACAAAGCGTCAACGTGTAAAGAAAGCTTTACTGTATAAATAGTTTATACTATGCATCAATTTAGGTGAATTGGTAAAATTGTAGAGAAAAAAAAACTAATATGTACGGCCAGTTCTATAACCTGTGCAAAGTTAAATACACTGTCAAGGTCCTACCTTTCCTCAGGGTTTGTGCTGCTCCATGTGCTGGCATCTATCTTGGGTGCCTGCTAAGCATTGTGGGATCCTTTATGCTCTCAGTCCTCTGCAGCTCTCCCAGGAGGGTGCGGCTTATCACATTTAAGTCTGTCGGTTGCAGATCTTGGGTGGAGTTTCCTCGTCCCCGGTGTTCCGCAAAGATAAACCACTAATCACTATTGTCCTCTCTTGGGCGGAGGGCTCGGTGACGTCCCAGGCGCTGGTAGACTCTGGTGCTGGCGGGTTGTTCATGGACAGCGCATTTGCTGCCCAGTACTCCATTCCCCTGCAGTCTCGAGTTACCCCATTGGTTCTCGAGGTGATAGATGGCAGGCCCCTGCAACCGCCGCAGGTTACCAACGAGACCCTGCCGGTTGAAGTAGCTATTGGGGCTGTTCACAGGGAGTTGGCCTGTTTCCAGGTAATTTCTTCCCCGCACTACTCCGTGGTTTTGCGGTATCCCTGATTATAGGGGCCTCAATCGAATCACGATTAAAAATGCCTACCCAATCCCGTTGATTACCGAGTTTTTCGACTGCCTCAAGGGAGCAATGGTCTTTACCAAACTCGACCTTAGGGTGGCGTACAACCTCGTACGGATCAAGGAGGGGGACGAGTGGAAGGCCGCGTTTAACACCAGAACCGGCCACTATGAATCCCTGGTGATGCCCTTCGGGTTGTGTAAGGCGCCCGCGGTCTTTCAGGAGTTCATCAATGATGTCTTTCGTGACTTGTTGCAGCAGTGCGTAATGGTTTACTTGGATGACATACTGGTTAACTCTGTCTCCATGGAATCTCATATCCAGGATGTTAAGCAGGTGCTGCAACGGTTACGTGAGAACAAACTTTTCTGTAAGCTCGAGAAGTGTGAATTCCACCGATCCCAGGTTGCCTTTTTGGGCTACATCATTTCCGCGGTGGGATTTTCCATGGACCCTTAGAAGGTTTTGGCGGTTCTGCAGTGTCCTCGTCCCAATGGTCTTCGGCCCATTCAGCGCTTTTTGGGTTTCGCCAACTATTATTAGAAGTTTATCAGGAACTTCTCCACGCTGGCCAAGCCTCTCTCAGATCTGACCAAGAAGGGCAGTAATCCCCACTAATGGTCATCCGAGGTCATCTTAGCTTTCGAGGCTCTGAAATCCGCCTTTGCTTCGGCTCCGATACTGTCGCATCCCAATCCTGGGTTGCCCTTTGTCCTTGAGGTTGATGCATCGGAGACGGGACTAGGCGCCCTCCTGTCTCAGTGTCGGTCGCCCGATGGACCCCTACATCCCTGTGGGTTCTACTCCAGGAAGCTTTCCTCCACAGAATGCAACTACCAGATTGGAGACAGGGAGTTGTTGGCCATTATTCAGGCTCTAAAGGAATGGAGGCACCTGCTTGAGGGTTCTGCGGTTCCGGTCCTCATTCTCACTGACCACAAGAACCTGACGTATCTCTCGGAGGCTAAGAGATTGACGCCCCGTCAGGCCAGATGGGCTCTGTTCTTGTCACGTTTTAACTATGTGGTCTCCTATTTGCCTGGCTCCAAGAATGTCAGGGCTGAGGCATTGTCGCGGCAATACTCTGAGCTGTCCAGGGAGGACTCTGAGCCGACCTCGGTCATACCTCCGGATCAGATCCTGGCTGCCATTCGTACCAGCCTGACTTCTCCCCTTGGGGAGCAGATTTTGGCGGCTCAAACTGATGCTCCTCCTGAGAGACCGGATGGTAGATGTTTCATACCTGAGGGACTGCGTACCCGCTTGCTGCGTACCTACCATAATTCCAAGACTGCCGGCCATCCGGGGAGGAACCAGTTGTCCTTGGTCCTCTCTCGTTTATTCTGGTGGCCATCTCTCCGTTCCTACATCGCCTCATATGTAGCGGCATGTTATATCTGTGCCCAGAACAAATCTCCTTGGCATCTTCCACTGGGCCTTCTGCAACCCATTCCCAATGGGGAGCGTCCCTGGTCACACCTGGGCATGGATTTTATTGTAGACCTCCCTGCGTCTCGAGGCCATACAGTAATTCTCATGGTCATTGATCGTTTTTCCAAGATGTGCCATTGTGTTCCGCTCAGGAAATTGCTGACTGCGCAAGAACTGGCCACGGTTTTTGCCAGGGAGATCTTTCGCTTGCATGGGTTGCCTAAGGTGATTGTCTTGGACCGTGGGAGTCAGTTTGTGTTCAGGTTCTGGCACGCCTTCTGCTCCCAGTTGGGTATCAAGCTCTCCTTTTCTTCGGCCTACCACCCGCAGTCCAATGGGGCTGCGGAGCGTTCCAACCAGGCCCTGGAACAATTCCTTCGCTGCTATATCTCTGACCATCAGGACAATTGGGCCGATCTTCTGCCATGGGCAGAGTTTGCCAGGAACTCGGCTGTCTCCCTTCATGGCCAACTATGGGTTCCAACCTGCAGTACTGCCTGAGTTGTTCTCACCACAGGACATTCCAGCTGTGGATAACCATCTTGCTGCCCTGCGTTCTTCGTGGGGGCAGATCCAGATGTCCTTGAAGGACTCAGCACAGCGCCAGAAGTTCCAGGCTGATCGTAGACGGTTGCCTGCTCCTTCATACCAGGTTGGAGATCTGGCCCCCTGTTTTGTTGGTCCTTTCCGCATCCTCCGCAGGGTAAACCCGGTTGCCTATGCCCTTGCTCTTCCTCTCTAATGTCTTCCATGTATCCCTGTTGAAGCCTCTAGTCTGTAATCACTTTACTGCCTCTCTGCCTCGGCCCGTCCTATCCGGGTTGACGGGCATGAGGAGTATGAGGTGAGCCACATCCTGGACTCTCGATAGGTCCATGGTGAGGTGCAGTTCCTGGTCCATTGGCGCGGTTATGGTCCTGAGGAGCGTTCCTGGGTTCCTTCTGCGGATGTTCATGCTCCGGCCCTCCTCCGCACTTTTCACGCCCGCTTTCCCCAGAAGCCTTATGTTGAGCAGCGGAGGGGCCCTTGAGGAGGAGGTACTGTCAAGGTCCTACCTTTCTCAGGGTTTGTGCTGCTCCATGTTGGGTGTCTGCTAAGCATTGTGGGATCCTTTATGCTCTCAGTCCTCTACAGCTCCTCCCAGGAGGGTGCGGCTTATCACATTTAAGTCTGCCGGTTGCAGCCATTCTGTGCATTCGTGTCCTGTATGTTGCATTGCAGCAAGCTCTTGTCCAGCACTCGTTGCTCTCCTGGAAACCGACTCGGCTTTGACAAAGACTCCTCTTGCTCTGACCCTTGGCCAGTTCTGACCATTCTCTGCTTTATTCCATTACCTGACCTCCCGTTGCTGAACCCGGCCCGTGACCTGAGTATTCTTGCCTACCGTCTTGTACTGTCTGTTCCGCTGTTATCGACCTGGCCTGTCCGACCACGCCATACGTCTTTCCATCTGGCCCCTACCTGCTATACGCCATTGGCGGCAGCCGTACCGCAGCTGGGGTTACTCGGGGGTCATGACCTGGTCTCAGTCTGCGTCAAGTCCATCCCCACCATCAGGGGCCCTGGTGAAGGGCAGCCTGGGGCTTAGACTCCGCTCCCTGAGGGACTCCGGTCTGTGGGTCACCAGAGGCTGTCGCCAGTCGGTGCGTGACCTTACCATAAGGCCTGCCTGACCATTCCACCGCTCCAGCCCTGACATACACAACTTAGACCAGGCTTCTAAGTTTGTTTTCTGTTTTGCCTTCCCTTGGATTAGCTGTGGGTCAAGGGAACCAAGAAAGCTCTTTTTTGGTCAGGAAGATAGACAGGTCTTTTTTTCAAGTACTCATGGGGGGGTAATTTTTCATATTTTTGTGCTTAGAAAGCTGAATTCCTTAGAATTCCTCATACTGTAAGTTGTCATTAGATATTATTAGATACCATCTCTAATGAAAAAGTGCTGAGCAGAAAACATAGTATTTATGTTTTCTAGGCATCTGAAACAAAGTACTGTATGCTATGAATGTCTACATAGTGGAAATTTTTTTTTATGTTTTTATTTTAAAATAAGGGCATAAGACACTTTCCTACAGTAAGAAAAGTTGAAGTTAAATGTCAGGAACCTAAATTGGTAAAACTGTCATTGTCCTGTGTTTTCATTATTCATCTATATATATCAATGGCACTACAATTAATTATGCCAGACAGCTGCAGGGCCAACAGATAGAACTCCACTTGTGCATGTATAAATTGACTACTAAAACTGACTAGAGAACTGTGATGGACACTGGATGCCATATGTTAACTATATAAATTACATGTATGGTAATATTTTGTTTGATTCATATTTATCTAGCATGCTGTTATTTCTACATAATAAAATTTCTGTTCAAGCCTGGCTATTCAGTGTCACAAATACTGCCGTGCTAAATTTGCAGACCACCTGTCACACACAGTTGTTTGATGCAATAAAAGAGACTCTCTATGAATGATATCCATTGTCATGAACACTGTATTTTATTAAAGGGGTTAAATGAGAATTACTTTAGAAGTATTATTTATTAAAGTTGCACATACACAATAGATGACAGTCTTACTATTCAATGTTTATGGGGGTAGCAAATACATTCTCTAATGCGTGTAATCAGTAAAGGGGATCCAAACTTTAAAAGTGAAGATTTAATTGTTATATGAAATATTTTAAAAAGTTGTCTAGCAGCCTGGGTATTCCACACTTTGCAAAGTATTAACAGGCAGTCCAACTGGCCCCCCTCCTCAAATATTATGCAGATCAGGAGTTCCCCCTATGGGTTGGACATGAATCCTTGGACACTGACCCTCACACCATAGACAATTTACTTTTGCTTACCCCATCAGAATGAGGCCAAGCATTCCACCCACTTACTCAATACTCCTTACGTATCTAGGACAGGCCTACTAAAGAAGTCCCGCACAGGATGTAATATGTGTAGGGGGTGGAGCAACATTCATGATGTCATCCCATGGCCATCTTGCAGACTTGTGATGAATGTGTATTTGCCTGATACCTTGCACTATTGAGTGTCTCTGCGTGTAAGTGTTTCAGTCATTTTAGCAGTAAAAGAGTTTTATTACTGGTATACACTACGGGTGGTCTTTCTTGCGTCTCTGCATGAGCAATGTACATTGTACCATAGGGAAAGAAATGAGGGAAGGAATACGCCAATGAGATTAACATTATTTGCCCGTAAAGGGAAAGCATTTTTGATCTACTGAGCAGTGGTCATTTTTCTGAGGTGAGTGGTCAATCAGTGTGGTGGCAGTTTGGTACAGTAGTGACAATCAGTGAAGATTTGAACATCTTCTGTTTATATATACAGTACTTTGGTTTTTGGACTTTTATTTTTCACAGAGAATTGATGGACACTTTATCTGTTCACTTTACAGTATATATTTGGTTGCAGTACACTGTTTATTTATGTTTTGAGGGTTATGTGGAAAACCTTACCCATACAGCAGAGCATCCATTTGATTACGTTTTCTTTATTCTTTATTTGTTTGCATGCTAGGATATTATTTTCTTAATTGTTTGTTTTGTTGGCGCAGATTAATTTTCATATATATTTTAGACTATAGCCAAAGCCTGAAAGACGGCAATACTTAGTGTGGTTGCTACAAAAATTTGTGTCACCAAGACGCTGATACAAGCAAGATAAATGCACACAAGGTGAGATGCTATACCAAAATCTGGCAACCTTGGGTTGACAGATTTTTTACCCCTGATTTTGACACCTCCCTTATGGAGCCTTAGCTGACCTGTTAACCCCGGCAGTTGTTTGTGCTCATGGGACCGTGGCTGCTTCAACCCCAGAACTATCCCCTTCCCTTATCCTTCCCTTTTGTCTCCCCCCCCCTTATTTCTCTACTTTTCTTTTGTTTCTCAGGTCAATACATTATAATTCCCCAACATTGCTTTGTCCTAGCACTTCCTTGGGCCACGGTTGGGGTGGGCCACCCAATTGTCGGTTCTCTATCTTCCTATGTCTTTATGTTGGCTATTACTTTGTTAAACATCACTTGATGGACTACTTTTGTTCACAAGTCGATTTGCCTATTGTATTGAGTTGCTATTAATTGTGTTATGTTAATAGCACTTGATCTTGTAACTGTCCTTGTGTGGATACACTATTTATGATAGCTGTTAATTCACGTGTGATGGCATTTATGTTACTTGCTTTAATAAAATATTTGAATAGGAAATATTTAAAAAGTTAATTGTGTTTCAGCAGCACCTTGTTTTGCCTTGAATTCCCATTTAAAAATTACGCTTTCTGGCATGAAAGTGTGCCTAGCTGTATATCTGCAATGTAAGATCTAATTGCTGTCACTGATTACTATTTTCATGAGATTTGTAGCAAGATTTGGTGTTGTCACTACTGAGCTAGTCAGTGTTCTCCTTGCTACAAGCTTTGACCTGAGGATGTACAACCTTGTCTCTACCAAGATGGCCACCTTCACACAGAGAGACACTGCAAAATAACACATGGTAATTAACAGGGAAAGATCAGCTGCAGGGAGATCATAGGTGGCACTGGTGACTGTTCCTTTGCCCTCTGCCTGCCTTTTTTGGGGCACAGTTTCAGATTTCATTTTCACTTCAAGGCAGACTTGACTTTATTTATTACAATGTCCAATAAAGAATTACTAACTGCTGAGCTATTGAGTTATTATTATCTTTTTGCCATGGCAGCAGGTCATACATTGTTTTTTTTTTCTTTCAGTCTCCATGGTGGGACAAATCTGACAGGCAGCGCCTGTCAAAATGCCTCAATAGGGGCTGCATCTAATGTGATGCGACAGCTGTCCGGGTGCCAATTTTCTGTTCAGCTACTTCGATTTTTCATTTGTAAGATGTCAGGAGGGTGAGTGCTGACAGAGTCACCCAGGGCCAAAATAAGAAATGTTTGCTGAACATAGTTAGAGTTTCCATGCTTTGAAGAAAAAATTCAGGACTTGTGGCACTTTTATATATGCGCTGGCTTAAAAGGAGTTCAGTCCAATAAGATGTATGCCACCTTGTGGACTTCTCTCTTCTATTTACTATTTACATTTTTCTGGGCGCTGGGAGTTAAGCTATCACTATATTTCCGGCATGATTTCCGGCCTGTTCATCAATGAGGTTACATCTAACAAAGCATTCATGACATGTATACTGCACATACCAGCTCATAGAATGAAACTATAAAAAAGGTTGTTCAGCAGTAGCTGAGTAATGCAAGTTATCTGAGCTTATTCTCAAGTGTAAATACCCAGATGGTATCCATTTCTAAAATGTAGTTATTTATTGCTTATATAAAAGAGAAATAGTGAGCGCCAAAGAAATAATAATAAAGGTGGTAGTGACCATGCACAGAAAAGTAACCAATAAAACACCTCAAAACTGACAATAATAAATATGTGCAGCGCTAAAATGTTGTGAGCCAATAAAAATCAATATAAAGTCCCAATGTAATAGTGACAGGATGCTTCTGGTGTTATGGTGACACTGGACCCGGTATCAGTGCAAAATAGGTAAGGTAATGCGCACTCACCAGACGCGCATAATATCTGCGCCTTGTAATAATAATCCAGATGTCATCAGGTAGAGAACCGGTTTGGAGATGATCTTCCCTCTATGGGATAGTGGATCATCACATTAGATAATAGGCTGACGAAGACACTTTTCGTCCACTAGATGTCTCTGTCTTCAGTAGGTGTCTCTCAGGGTGTAAAGGTATCCTCTAGGAAGCACTGGTCGGTCCCTGGTATGGTGGGTCTGCAGGCTAAAAAGCTCCCCCAAGGGGTAGGGACAAAGGTACTTCCATAGTGTAGTAAGTGTGATAAACAACTTTATTGTGATGCAGCAAGGTAAGGTAATAGTACAGCAGATAGGAATCAGTGAAAACGAACCATCTGATATTCTAAGATGGCCGCCGGAGCTCCACGTTGCTCCAGTGGCGTGATGTCACGGCGTGATGTGGCTCCTCCTAACGCGTATCATGCTCAAACACGTCCTCAGAGGGGGGGTCGCCATTCACACCGCATCGTCTGCCGCTCGTATTTATAGGGAATTACGCACATGCGCATATCACAGCAGCAATTTTGGAGTAGCGCAGATAAAACTGCGCAGGCGCAAAGATTCTGGCGCCATTTTCCTATGGTCTTTACTAATAAAACATTAAAAGAATGTCTGCATAGAGAATGCAGCATCTTGCGCACGCATCCAGGCTGCGGCGCCATTTTCTCATGGTCTTCCATAGAGAAACAGTAAGACTAAATATAAAGAAAAAGAAAAAAAAAAGAAAAATTAGTGAGATGCTTGCGCATCTCAACTTTACCACCATTTTCCAATATATCACTATATATATATATATATAATTATTAAATAATTTATTTTATTTTAATTTTGTCTATGGTTCTATTCTTTCCAATTAGAACTCTTATATTTCATTAATCATTTATATTCAATCTTTTTATTCATTTTTATGCTTATATAGTGACGATATCACTGGCCGGATATGTCACTGCTAATTAAGCTCAGACGTTATAGTCTGCTCTATTTAATAGGCATTCACTAAACCATTGGAAAATGGTGGTGGAGTTGAGATGCGTGTGCATCTCACCACTTTTTCTTTTTTTTTCTTTTTCTTTATATTTAGTCTTACTGTTTCTCTATGGAAGACCATTGCTTATAGTTCATTAGGTCTTTCATCTGATTTCAGTAGCTAACACTAGGGAAACAGTCACAAGAAAATAAAATTGCTTGACATTTATAAAGTGAGAAAACCATTTGCCAGTAGAATGGTTATTTGGATAACATGCCATAGCTTCTGCCTGTCAGACTCGTATCTTATTTTGCTAATGAGTTTTTATAATACACACAGCAGTGTTTCTTGTGTACACAGATCTTATCCTTTGCAAGAACAAGCATTTACCGGTAACAAACGCCAGCTATTAGCCATACTTAAGGAGATCCATCCCCTGGATATAAAACAGCTGAACTTTACTGTAGAATATCATAAACAAGTCATAGGACTTAATTTGACATTCCATATATAATTATTATTAAAGATTTTTTTACTCTTTTTTTTAATTACAGAATTAGAAAATGTTTGCTGAAAATAGTTAGAGCTGCCATGCTTTAAAGAAAAATTTCAATATTTTTTTTTCTATATGTGCTGGCTTAAAAGGAGTTCAGTCCAATAAGATGTATGCCATCTCGTGGTCCTTTCTCTTCTATTTACTATTTACATTTTTCTGAGTGCTGGGAGTTAAGCTATCCCTATATTTAGGCCTCTGATCCTGCTACTGCAGTCAATTGCAGCTGCTCTGCCTGCTCCTCATCTCATCTTGTCCAATCACAGAAGGCCCTGTATTATATGAAAGTAAGTATTCTGTGAATGGACAACAGAGGAGAGGGGCAGGCAAAGTGGCTGATGTGTAGCAGAGTGCATCTCTCCTGTCAAGAGGCTAAGGCCCAGCAGAGGAGTCATTCGATCTGCCAAGCTGGTAAATGGAAGCTAAAATGGCTATGAGGAGCGAGAAACATGAACTGAAGAGTCTTGATGCAAAAAATAGCAAAGAAAAATAAAATAAAGGAAAAAAGATTTGATTCTCTCTAAGAGAGAATGCCCATAAGCCTAATGGCTCAAAAACTGAGGCTTGCTGAAACTGGGGGAAGGGAGGGTTAAGCTAGGGCTGTCCTTACAAGTTTGTTAGCCATTGTCTAATCACCTGAAGATAGCTGCATAACTTATGGTCTGAGACCAAGATCCTGTGCCTCGTAATATAGGTTTAGCAGGAGTAACTTACAATGAGGGTCAGTTAACTTTCTTGTAAAATGGCTGAAAACATTTCGAGGTGTAGACATCTGATAAGTTAGCTGGGAAGAACAAACACAGCAAAAGACATTACTAGATAAGGCAAAAAAACTGCACATTTATTAAAACTATTTCATCAAAACATTTGCATTTCTTTATTAGGTTTGTAGGAGTAATTCATATACGGTAGTTTTTCTACTTGATGTGAGGATATGACTGATTAGTGTCAAACCTTAGCTGACAGGAAATGATCAAGAGCAAGGGCCCACTAATCCACTGAACTGTCCAACCTGATGTAAAGCAGAGTGTAATCTATAGAGGTCCACTCTACCTCATTTCTTGCAGTGTTCAAAAGACCCAATGTCCGGAGTGTATATCCTTGGCTTTCCAAAGATTTAAAGCTGGCTACAAAAAAGTTAGAAGAACTGTTTAAAAGACACAAAGGAAGTTAGCTAACTTGTTCCCAAATAATTTCAAACATAGGAAAGTCTCCTTAACACAGAAGACATTTGTTGGTCTCAAAGTGGTTTTAAATAGTTTGGTCTCAAAGTAGTTTTAAAGGCTCAAGGTTTTTTACCTTCATGCATTGTATGCATGAAGGTAAAAACCTTCTGTGTGTAGCAGCTCTCCCATTTACCTGAGCACCATCCCAATCCAGCGAAGTCCACAAGAGCCTCGGTTCTCAGTGACTCTCACTCCTGATTGCCTGAGGCAGCAACGGGAGCCATTGGCTCCCACTATTGTCAATCACAGCCAGTGAGCCAATCAGGAAAGTCGAGCTACAGCTCTGTGTGGGAATGGACACGCAAAGGCACAGGTCTGGAGTGCACCTGCTCGGGTGCTCTCATAGCAAGCTGCTTAATATGGGAGCACCCGACAGGAGGGAGAGACCATGAGTGCTGGTGGAGGAGGATCCAGGCTGCTTTGTACAAAACCACTGCACCGAGCAGGTAAGTATAACATATTTGTTATTTTTAAAAAAAATGCAGATCCTATAGCATCACTAACTTTTTTTGTTTGCCAATGTTCCAACCTCCTGTAGGTGGCCGTAACACCTCACTGCTTAATATTTCCTTGAAAGAGAAGTATGGGCTTAAAAAAAAAAAAACTTTTACTCACCTAGGTGGATGCAGCATCGATCAAGCCCTGCCAGCTCTGTAGTGAGGACTAAGTGATCAAACACTGCTGATTTCTCAGTTCTCCCACTCCTTTCTCAGCAGAGAGCCTTGACTGTCAGTCACTGGCTCTCTGTTCTGCCCCTCCAGCGCTCACTGGAGTGCTGGGCTGTAGAGGGGACGGGATCTGCTGGCTCAGGCTCTCAGTGGATTGCTGAGAGACTGAGCCAGATGCCTGTCCTGGCTTCTGGCTGGATGCCAACCATAAGGTTGGGCTTTATGGGTAAAGAGTGCTGCAGTTAGCTGAAAACGGGTCACAGGAGTGAAGAACGAACTGCACTACTGTGATCCATAGGAGAAATATAGTCAAAAAAGCTTTAGCTATACTTTAAGTCCTGTGTCCCTCAATGGATAATAAAGAAAACATGTTTCTTTCTGAGTGTACAGTAATCCATATTTCTATAATAAAAGCTTTGTTATATATCATGCATTGCAAAATAAAGTATTGACCTCTAGGGTATTTTTGTGAAATAAATAGAACCTTCTATTCTCCCAAAAAGCCATCTGGGCAAAGAGCTCAGTGATGGTACAGACACTGTAATTGAAAATGAATGCTTGCCACCAAAACATTTAACAAAAAAAGGCATAAGAAAAACACTGGGATGCTGGGAGAGGGGTTTTACACAGAAAAGCTAATTTGGCTATAAATGACAGCTATGTGTTCCTGAAAAGTTGGTTTAATAAGGCATCATGTCACTGCTGAAGATAGCCTTTATAGAGAAAGAAACCGCCTCCACAATTCTCAGAACAGAAACACTGCAGGAAAAGATACTGCTTAGAGCCAATCTTGTTAGGTTTTTTTGGAGTGGATATAATACCCTTTTTCCTGTTACTGATGGACCTAAATAAGGGGTAAGAGGTGGAAAACATAGTATTATTTTTACTGTTTTACTGTTTCCTGTGAAAATGCTTCCAATGTTTTTTGATGCAGGGAACAAAATAACACTGATTGCAGATCGTTTAAAACCTGAACTGATGTGGGCACTTATTTGAGGAGGTATACTCCAAGAATAAAAACAAATGGCAACCACCCCAACCTATAACTGGCCTTTACAACAAGGAGCACATAAAAGGGTGGCACACGTCAAAAAACAACAAGCAAAAATTCCCAACTCACTTACCAACCAGCCTGCAACAAACCAAATTAACCCTGTTTCATAGCTCCCAGCTGTCCCTGATTTCGAATAAAGTCCCTCTGCCCCTCTTTACTCCTCATTTGTCCTTCATTTTGGTCTATATAGTTGTATATAAAATGCACTCTTTATCTTTCAAAACGTGTTTAAACATTGCTAAACCTTTCATCCAGTTTCTAAATTGTTGCATTTGTAAATTTTAAAAGCCAGTATAAAGGAATAGTAGTGGAAAAAAAAAAGTACTTGCTGGTTTAACTCATTTTTTTAAATATAATTCTACTAAGGGGGAGTGACGGGGGGGTCCTATGCCTACATACATTTGCTAATAGGTGTCCCTCGTTCCCATCTCAAAAAGTTGGGAGGTATGTTGTTTAACAGTTCACATAAAAACAAGGGGTTTATTTTGCACACATTTCCAAATATGCGTGAGCTGTAGTGGCCATGTCATGGCACCCCAGTGTACTGCAGTCTTTAAACTCTATACATTTTGAGAGTCTCCGAAGTTGGAGCACATATATAATAATGAATAAATTGAGAACAGGTATGCCTGGAGGGAGCCTACCCCTCCTTAAAGTGTTGTTAAAACCACAACAGTAAAATCAGTCTGTATATGCAGTAAAGCATGCTTGTTATACTCACGGTGGAGCCTAAGGAGTTAAGCCTCCACATTGCATAAAAAGGCTGTTTGGATCTGTCTTCTCTGATCCTCCCCTTCTACTGTCCCCATTCTATCTGCTGATAGTACAGAGCTCTAGGAGTCACTCTGCACATGCTCAGTTTAGTGTGTATTGCTAGAGAGTTTTTTTTTCTTTGGGAGGATGCATGTGATCAGCACAGGGCCAATCAGCACTGTCCAAACAAAGGGTCAGGGGTTATGCAGCCTCATAGGCCAGTCAGAGCAGAAGGAAAACTACTTCTACAAGCCTAAACCAGTGCTCAGCTGAACACTGAATGAAGTCAAAGACTGCTATATATGGATAATGAGAAAAGGTATTTAGCAGTTTATATTTACTAAAATAGTTGCATTTCCATGTTGTGTGTACTGTAGTAGGCTGGATATAGTGAATGCAGGGTCATGGGTTTAGTAACACTTTAAAGGTATTGGGACGTACTGGACAACCAGCAATAGCACAATGGCAGCGAAGGTGTCCAGTGTGCCCCCTGACCAATTCACCAACAGTACAAATAAAATGTACCCACCCCAACCTATAACTGGCCTTTACAGCAAGCAGCACATGGAAGGGGCGACAGATGTCAAAAAACAACAAAAATTCCCAGCTCACTCTCCAGCCAGCCTGAATCAAACCGAATTAACCCTAACAGTTCACATCTTACACCCCAAAAAACAACAAAGATGTACAGCCACCCAGCATTGTGAGAGGAAGGCGATCAATGAAGCAGGCACAGCCAGAGGTGGGAAGATTCCAGCTGCAATATTTCAGCAGAAAGAAGCTGTACAATTCAAGTATGCATTTTGAACATGGAATGAGATTGTGTTTGGTTGTGTGTGTTTGGGGGGGGCTTTTGACTGAGGCAGCTTATGACTTAAAATGAGAGTGTGGTTATCCTTAAGCTGCATTTACTTTTATGTGTGTTATGGGGTGTAATACCATTCATTTCACAGTTAAATAACAAAAGTGTTGTACCAGTTTGAGCATGGAAGACACATTTAGGGGTTGCAATAAGTATTTGTCTCACTCCAACATTTCAACTTATAAGGCACCGACCCTCATTCTTCAAAACTACTCCTGTAAAGTACCACGTCTCCAAACAGTGAAGAGATACATTAAGGGAAAATGGGGCCACGTGCAAGGTAGCAGCGTTGATTCCCATCCCTTAGAATAGATAAGGATTGTAATAGGCATAGGGAAGCTACTTAATTTTCATTTTCTGTAATATCATGGTCTTACCCATTCAGACACCAACTGCCTACAAGTGCCTCCCTTGTGAAGTAACATGCACGTGCACAGGGTTTACCTAATACACTAACCTCTTGGTTTATTGTAGGAGTATGGCCCCCATGAACATCCACTGGGGCAATGGGTTCCTGTCTAGATTGCTTTGTAAATGATTTGGCTCTGATGCATCATAACCCTTGTACTGTACTTTCCTCCCACAGCAGTGGCATCATAACTTTTTACTTTCCCCCCACAGCAGTGTCATTCCTATGTTCCACATCCCTTCTCCATTGAGTAGTATTAAAGATTACATTATTCACACTAGGGGGTATTTGTTAATCAACGCATTGAACAAAGTGGTACAACTTAAAAACTCTGTTTTAAAGGAAACGGATTATATCAATAAAACTATTAAACCTCAAGCAGGTATAATAGTAGGCACTACAGATGCCTTCATGCTTCTTAGGTTATTTGCCTGTAGCACCAAGGGAGGGAGCTCTGTTATGCAACTTTTTCATTCACCAGTGGGGGACAGCCTCACTGAACAATTTTGAAACATAGGAGGGGTCTGGCCAGACTAGTATCCTGTGAATTATTTGGTTAAAAATATATTATAATACATTGCCTTGACTTCTGCTCCATAGTCTAGGGCAGGCTTTACTAAATGACGCACCATGGTCTGGACCCAGTAACAGTCCTATTTGGATTGCAGACAAATAGTTGCTTGAGAATCTTCTCCCCACACGTGCTGGCTCGCCTGCCCACCGATGCCAGTTTCTTCCTCAAGGAACTGTACAACATGGGAGGCGCAGCAGGTCTGTCCCATTCATAACATTGCAGCACACCCCCCTCCACCCTTCCCACATTGTCCTACCTTATTCACACAACACGGGAAAGCATGGCAGGTCTGGACAAAGGGCAGGCCTTTCAAGTTAAGAAGTGGGTGGTTGGTTGCTAGGCAGTGGGGCAGTCCAAGCAATCATTCAAGCAACTGTATATGGAGCGCCAGGGAGTATGGGATCCACAATATAACAAAAGTAGTCCACAAAGAAAAAGGAGTTGGTCGGGTATAAAATGTTAAGCCACACTTATTAATGTCCAAACAGTCATTAAAAACATTTGTGCATGGAACCAAAAACCTTAATGGAGGTTGTGAAGAAACCTGAACTGCCTAGATGACTCAGAGCAGTAGTGTTGTTATCCAGGATAAAAATGATTATTTAAACAAATCCCTGCATCTTCTGTAAGACACCAATATATATATTCCCCTCAGCCAGGATCTTCTCACAGCTCTCCAATCCCACAACAGCTGGTTGAGCAAGTAGGTATGGATGAAGTGCTCAACAGGAAAGAGCAGCAGGTTGTGAAGAAGCGTGAACTGCCTAGATGACTCATTGCCCTGGTCCCAAGAGTGAAATGTCTGTATCCACTATGGAGATGGTACAGCACCGGCAGTGCTCGGATCCAATGTATGGGGACACCTGGAGCACTTCAGATGACGCCACTGACAGACAGGACGTGTGACAAAGGTCTGGCAGGAAGCCAGCATTGGGGAAGCAGTGTGGGCAAAACATGATGTGTCCTTGCTGAGTTGTCCCAGATCTTGGCCATTACAGCAGAAACGGCTCAGTCGCCGGGCCAGATGTTATGTGACGATCCTGGCACAAAGCTGAAAGCCCAGAGTAGGAGCAAATAGGCTGAGGATGTACAGGCTGAAAAACCAATTGCTTAGACAACTACATATTTTGGGCACACCCCTTCCTCAGGTCATCTGACAGAAACTGGCACATGATATTATATAGGGAGCCAGGAGGATGAGTCATCTAGATGGTTATTTCAAAATTAACCACTACAGCTCACTTATCATAGAGGATTCAATTTAGTCTTCATGCACACTGGGCGTTTTAAAAACGCTAGTCGGTAGCATTAGCTGTAAAAAGTCACATTAAAAACGTGAGTTTGCCGCATGTTACCAGCGTTAGAGCATTTTTACAGCTAAAAAACTCCTCTAGAAACCCCCTGTAGCATTTGTGCACACCGTGATGGACGCGGTCATCCATGTTGTTAAGAATCTTCCATTTTGTATCTTTTCTACTCCCAAATCAGCTTTCCTCATCCCCCCTCCCTCTCTGTTGAGTGACACGTGGTCTGTTTGATGCAGATTACAGGCAGCAAACTCATTGGGAGGGCGTCATGGTTATAAATCCCACAACTAGCTGGTGGCCCTCTGTCTGCAAGACTCTTGCTGGAGAAGGAATTGTAAAGCCATAAACCGTGCCCTCACTGAGCTCAAAGGCATTCCAGGTAGTCGTAAAAACAGACTTACATTTAAAAACTCACTTTTGCATATAATTTTATATCTTCAAATAGGACATAATTACATAAACAGGGAGGACATATTCGGACGGCTCACTTTACGACAAGTCGTCTGGTATATTACACCCCCTAGCTGGCATATACAGGAGAGCAGAAAACTATATCTCCTTAACCATCTAAGCAGGTATCTCATATTTCATATGTAGACGTTCAGCAGAAGATTCTGCGTATTAATCTACCCATGGATAGAATGTTCTAAGTATCCAGGGTAAGTTATGAACCATAATATAAGCTAGGAGGGATTTTTGGTCATAGCTTGGGTCTCCGCCTGCCACACCCACCCAAATGAGGCGATTGGTTCTCTGCTTCAGGGAGACACCCTGCTGAGTTCCTAGATAAAGGTTGTGATGCTTGAAGGTAAGCTGAGTTGAAGTTCCTCCCTTGTAACATTGGAACCAACTCTGGGAGATGGCCCTTTTGCTCTGAACTTGAAAACTGCTCACCCCAAGGCTTTTGGCAAGTACCTTATCTATTTAAATTCATGTTATCGCTTTGCTGCGTTATTGCTCTCTGTATATTTATATATATATATATATATATATATATATATATATATATATTGGCTACATCTTTTTCTGTAAACATTTTTATTGCACCATTTTGACCTTTTAGTAATAAATCTTACTTTCTGAAAGTGTTGAACTTTTTCTAAAGCTTTTTAATGCAAACTAAGAATCCCTGCCTCTGAAAAGCGCTACTGTGTGTGTTTTAAACTTCAGTATATCTTTGCCTGCAGTGACAGTGGTATGCCGACGTCTATTCAAACATCATAGTGTTATTGCTGATATTGCCGAGTTTCCTCTTTCTCTGTACAAAAAGGAGGTGGTGGCAGTGTGAAGGGTTAATTGCGTAATTAACCTGACCCGGTAACAATCGCTCCAAGGCTGCCGGCACACAGGTTGTGGTCCATTAGCTGGAAAATCTTTGTGCAGAGTGCAGCTGGGCATGGCATTGTTACACACGTGACAGCGCAGTTTTAGATTGGCTAGTCCTTCGGTCACGAGTTTGGTGAGAAGGGCTGGGGTCTGACGCCGCGATCATCACAACCACTAGTTCTGTTTTTTTTCCAGCCAAAAAATGCCCTTGCTAAAAAACGCTGATTAAAGCCTATGTGTGCATGGACACATAGGATAACGTGATGGGGAGTTTACTGGCTGTAGTAGAAAAAAGGCAAAAGCCAAAAACAGCAGCTGTAAAAACGTTCATTGTGCATGAAGATTTAAAATAGGGAGAAAAAAATTACTTGGTTACACGCAGTGTCACAAGATCATAAATAAAAATAATCCAACTGAAAATTCTTGTGTGAACGCATATATAATGCATATTGTATATAAATGTAGAACAATTAAGACCAGACTAAACTGAGTCCCTAAAAAACAAATACAAATATACAGAAAATGATAACTGACAGTAAACAAAATCTGGACAAAAATGAACAAAAGATAGAAATATGTTGATCATTCAGACAGTATGCATGTCAATGTGTTCGTTCAAACCAATGGGATCCAGGGTACCTAGTTTATAAATACAGTATGTTTTTTTTTTTACAGAGTAATGCAAATCTCTCACAAACAGGGTAGCCAGGCAGTGGGGAAAGCGTTAGTTAAACCTCATTTAGCATACTGTGTCCAGTTCTGGAGACCTCACTTACAAAAAGATATTGATAAGATAAAATGAGTCCACAGACAGGTAACAGAAATGGTCAAAGGTCTGGGAGATAAATCTAATCAAAAGCGACTTCAGGAACTTAACATGTACAGTCTAGAGGAAAGAAGGGAAAGGGGAGACATGATTGAAACCTTTAAAAACATCAAGGGGGTGAATAAGGTTCAAGAGGGCAGTATTTTCAACATGAAAAAAAATTAACAAAAAAATCCCAAAAAACAAAAAAGAAAACAAACCACCCCAACAAAAAACAAAAAAAAACCCACAAAAAAACGGGCAGATGGACCACTCAATTTTGTTCTGCAGTCACTTTTCTATGGTTCTGTGTTTCTCATAGTCGGTCAGGGAATTATGAGGAATATGTTCAATGGTTAACACAGTTAAGGCTTTGGAGTCTTTGTTATAGTAGGAGGCAAAGTAACAGACAACACTGTGTTTGTCTTCGCTCTCCTCTATTAGCCTTCTTTGCTCACCAATTCTCTTGCGTAGGTTACTCTTCATACGCCCAACATACAGTAACTTGCAAGGGCACTGTAACACGTACACCACATATTCTGTAGAACATGTAATAAATGGTTTGATGGAAAAGAGATTTTGAGTACTGTCATTCAAGGATGACTGTCCATGTTATATGAACTAGCATGTCAAACAGCCACGCTTAAGGCATTGGAAGATGCAGACTCTAGTGTCAAAGTAAAGTCTGATGTCGCCATGTTTATTATTATATGGACCTTTCAGTTTGCTAGAGATTTTTTACAGTCTGTGCTCTTTTGAAAGTTACCTGTAGGACCTGGGGATGATGAGGCCCTAATTTAGGGACAGACTGTAAAATATGCCAATGTTGTTTAAGGGTATTAATGATGGCTCTATAGTGATCATTGTAACCAGTGACAAATCTAACACAGGAGATTTGTCACTTCCTTCTGGAAATTCTTTTGCCTTGTTAACTGTCTATCCTTCTAAAAAAGTTGTGTGTGCTTCTACCAGGAGACCTTCAAAGTAAGTTTCTCCCTGAATTTATCAAAGAGAATGTGACTTACTTAAACACTTACTGAGTGTGAAACATATTTATCTTTTAAACCTTGCCTCTGTTCCAGGTTAAAGTGATTGTAAAGCTTCAGTTTTTTTCCCTAAAGCAATACATCACACTTACTTGCTCTGTGGGCATTATACAGAGAGGTCCCTTTCCTCCTCTTCTGGGGTCCCCAACCGACACTCTTGGTGTCCTCCTCCCTTCCGAGTGCCCCCATAACAAGTGTGGGATCGATTCCTAGCTAGGCTGCATGTGTCTATAGACACAGGGCAGCTCAGTCCTGCCCCTGCTCCCTCCTCACAGGATTTTACTGACAGCAGCAGGAGACAATGGCTCCCAATGCTGCCTCTGAGTCCTGTGAGGAGACAGCAGCTCTGCTGTTGGCACAACATTGGATTGAGATAGGACTTAGGTAAGTATTTGTTTTTTTTTTTACCTAAAGGCAGATTACTGTGTGTATCAATAGAAACAACAGATCCATATCCTGAGACTGCAATGTCCACTATTAACTCTATTCTGTGAAGAACAAAATTCAGGAAAGCAGCACTGAGACGACAGGAGCCAATAGCACTGAAACTTAAAATTGTTGGGGTAATAATTTTAACAAAAAATTATGGGGGAATGTTTATGTTTTATTGTGCTTAATGTGTTAAGCTAAAAATGTTGCAGGTGTTCTTCTCGAGAAGGCATCCTTCTGAAGAATGCCAAAACGTTTAGCTCATTGGAATTGTGGCAATCATTTCATGCAATATGTTGTAGCCTTAGAAAATTGGTAGATAGCTACCTACAGAATTTTGTCACATTAATATATTTGACATTTTTAACTACACAAAATTGATACTACCAACATATTGTATGTGCACAGTTTGTATTCTAAATTATGAAATACAGATCTTCTTTGGCATGAAAATAACAGATATCATTCAATTTTGTATTTACTGGCCATTAAATAAGTTTTATTTTAGCAATGCCATCTGCTGAGGCAAGCATTGTAGGGTTCAGTTATAGCATATTTTGCTTATCATAAAAACACACTTTTGTCAGCTAGTGACTGTTAGTACATTTAAAGGAAGATCAATAATATTAATTATTTATACCGCAAACCAGTTTTTAAATCACCTTGATAACTATGGCCACTTTCGTTTATGGGAAAACAAAA
Organism: Staurois parvus; assembly: GCF_062004578.1. NCBI lineage: Eukaryota > Metazoa > Chordata > Amphibia > Anura > Ranidae > Staurois > Staurois parvus. Next base: position 7,946,919 of record NW_028318511.1, read on the forward strand.
TTATGTCAGAAAAAAGTAGTGTTTCGTTGGCATAGCCTTTCCAGAAACTTTTAGTTTCATGAGTAGCTGCCATTAAACTCTCTAAGGTACAAAGAAGTGAGTTGATAGCATGCCTATTTGACTAAGAGAATAAAAAACAATACCTCTTTGCATCAACTATTTACTTTTTCAGCAAGGAGAGTGCTTCAATTATTAATGGCATTTATTTTTTACAGGAAATTATAAAGTGCCAACAATTTATGCAGTGCTTTACATACTGTACATTCACATAATTTATCAATGAGTCAATACTATCTAGCTGACAAAGTATTTATAAAGGTCACCAATTTCTGTGACTGCAACTTGTGCTCCCATCTATAGAGCTAATTTATAAAGGGTGAAAGAAAAGTATTTTATGTCAAAAGCAATCAGTCAGACTATAGCTACAGTTCTTGAAGTTAGTAAACCTCAAGTATAACCTGACTGGTTGCCATGGAAAACAAACCAGTTTTTATTCCCCCGTGAACATACCCATATGCATTTACATCCAACTTTGAATGAAAACATAGCCATTATTTTATTCAAATTAGCTCACATCTAAGCAGAAAGTTTTTTTTGTCAATTAGGAGAGAAATTAGAGAATAATTTGGTTTAAACTATAGACATTTCTACACTTATATGTGTCTAGCCATTTCAAACCCGGGCCAATTCAGACATTTTTCACATACATGATAAAATCTGCATTTTTTTTGCTAGAAAATTACTTAGAACCCCCCACAAATTATACACAGCATATTTTTGGAAAACAGAGACTCCAAAGAATAAAATGTTTGTTGTTGCATTTTTTTTAAGTCACACAATATTTGCACAGCAATTCTTAAACCGCTAATTTTCATAAATAAATACACATTAATGAAATGTAGTTGAACATAAACACACGATAATACCCAATGAGGTCCATTCACGAAAGCATATCGCATGTGGTATTTAAGTGTCAGGGAGCGAGGAGCCAGACACACAAGGAGATGCAATTAAAGGTAGGTTTATTAATATAAAAATAAGACAAAAGTCTATGCAAGTCCAACAGCGAAAATCGTAGCCAAAGCCGGGGTCAATAGCCAGGAAGAATCGTCACCAGAGCTGGGATCAGGAGCCAGGAAGAATCGTCGCCAGAGCCGGGATCAGGAGCCAGAAAGAATAGTCGCCAGAGCCAGGGTCAGAAGCCAGTCGGAGTCTTAGCCAAAGCCGAGTCGGTATCCAGGAAAGCAATGAGTAGCTAAACAGGAGCTTGCTGTTGTGCAACAGACAGGACACGAATGCAATGGACAGCCACAAACAGCAGACTTATATGTGATAAGCCGCCACCTCCTGGGGGAGGAGCTGCAGAGGGCTGAAAGCATTAAGGATCCCACAATGCTTTGCAGACACCTAAGATGGATGCCAGCACATGGAGCAGCACAAGGTCTGAGGAAAGGTAGGACCTTGACAGTACTTCCTCCTCAAGGACCCCTCCCCCTCCGCGGATCAACATAAGGCTTCTGTAAAAAAGCGGGCGTGAAAAGCGCGGATGAGGGCAGGAGTATGAACATCCACGGAAGGAACCCAGGAACGATCCTCGGGACCATAACCACGCCAATGGACCAGGAACTGCACCCGACCGTGGACCAACTGAGAGTCCAGGATGCGGCTCACCTCATACTCCTCATGACTGTCGACCCGGATAGGACTAGGCCGAGGCGGAGAGGCAGTAAAGCGATTACAAACCAGAGGCTTTAACAGGGATACATGGAAGACATTGGAGATACGCATCCCAGGAGGAAGAGCAAGGGCATAGGCAACCGGGTTCACCCTGCAGAGGATGCGGAAAGGACCAACAAAACGGGGAGCCAGTTTCGGTGCGGGCACCCGAAGATTGAGGTTATGAGTGGACAACCACACCCGATCTCCGACCTGGTATGAAGGAGCGGGCAACCGTTTACGATCAGCCTGGAGCTTCTGGTGCTGAGCTGAGTCCTTCAAGGACCTCTGGATCTGCCCCCACGAGGAACGCAGGGTAGCAAGATGGTTATCCACAGCCGGAATGTCATGTGGCGAGAACAACTCAGGCAATACAGCCGGTTGGAACCCATAGTTGGCCATGAAGGGAGACATCCCGGAGGAGGAGTTGACAGCCGAGTTCCTCGCAAACTCCGCCCATGGCAAAAGATCGACCCAATTATCTTGATGGTCAGAGATATAGCAGCGAAGGAATTGTTCCAGAGCCTGGTTGGAACGCTCCGCAGCCCCATTGAACTGCGGGTGGTAGGCTGAAGAGAAGGAAAGCTTGATACCCAACTGGGAGCAGAAGGTGCGCCAGAACCTGGACACAAACTGCCTCCCACAGTCCAAGACAATCACCTTAGGCAACCCATGCAAGCGAAAGATCTCCCTGGCAAAAACCGTAGCCAGTTCTTGCGCAGTCGGCAATTTCTTAAACGGAATACAATGGCACATCTTGGAGAAACGATCAATGACCATAAGAATGACCGTATGGCCACGAGACGCAGGGAGGTCTACAATAAAATCCATGCCCAGGTGTGACCAGGGATGCTCCCCATTGGGAATGGGTTGCAGAAGGCCCAGTGGAAGATGCCAAGGAGATTTATTCTGGGCACAGACAGAACATGCCGCTACATATGAGGCGACAACGGAACGGAGAGATGGCCACCAGAATAAACGAGAAATGACACAGGACAACTGGTTCCTCCCTGGATGACCGGCGGTGTTGGAATTATGGTAGGTACGCAGCAAGCGGATGCGCAATCCCTCAGGTACGAAACATCTACAAGCCGGTCTCTCAGAGGGAGCATCAGTTTGAGCCGCCAAAATCTGCTCCCCAAGGGGAGAAGTCAGGCTGGTACGAATGGCAGCCAGGATCTGATCCTGAGGTATGGACAGCTCAGAGTATTGCCACGACAAGGCATCAGCCCTGACATTCTTGGAGCCAGGCAAATAGGAGACCACATAGTTAAAGCGCGACAAGAACAGAGCCCATCTGGCCTGACGGGGCGTCAACCTCTTAGCTTCCGAGAGATACGTCAGGTTCTTGTGGTCAGTGAGAATGAGAACCGGAACAGCAGAACCCTCGAGCAGGTGCCTCTATTCCTTGAGAGCCTGAATAATGGCCAACAATTCTCTGTCTCCAATCCGGTAGTTGTATTCTACAGAGAAAAGCTTCCTGGAGTAGAACCCACAGGGAAGTAGGGGTCCATCGGGCGACCGACGCTGAGACAGGAGGGTGCCTACTCCCGTCTCCGATGCATCAACCTCGAGGACAAAAGGCATCCCAGGATTGAGATGAGACAGTATCGGAGCTGAAGCGAAAGCGGATTCCAGAGCTTTGAAAGCTAAGATGGCCTCGGATGATCACTCGTGGGGATTACTGCCCTTTTTGGTCAGATCTGAGAGAGGCTTGGCCAGCGTGGAGAAGTTCCTGATAAACTTCTGATAATAGTTGGCGAATCCCAAAAAGCGCTGAATGGACCGAAGACCACTGGGACGAGGCCACTGCAGAAAAGCCGAAACCTTCTGAGGGTCCATGGAAAATCCCACCGCGGAAATGATGTAGCCCAAAAAGGCAACCTGAGATCGGTGAAATTCACACTTCTCGAGCTTACAGAAAAGCTTGTTCTCACGTAATCGTTGCAGCACTCGCTTAACATCCTGGATATGAGACTCCATGGACGCAGAGTAAACCAGGATGTCGTCCAAGTAAACCACCACGCACTGCTGCAACAAGTCACGAAAGACATCATTAATGAACTCCTGAAAGACTGCGGGCGCGTTACACAACCCGAAGGGCATAACCAGGGATTAATAGTGGCCAGTTCTGGTGTTGAACGCGGTCTTCCACTCCTCACCCTCCTTGATCCGTACGAGGTTGTACGCAGCCCTAAGGTCGAGTTTAGTAAAGACCGTTGCTCCCTTGAGGCGGTCGAACAACTCGATTATCAACGAATTGGGTAAGCATTCTTAATCGTGATTCAATTGAGACCCCTAAAATCAATGCAAGGCCTCAATTCACCGCCCTTCTTTTTCACGAAGAAAAAGCCAGCTCCTGCTGGAGAAGTAGACTTGCAAATGTGCCCCCGGGAAAGCGCATCCACAAGGTACTTCTCTATGGCCTGATTCTCCGCAACCAAAAGAGGATATACCCAGCCACATGGAGGAGTGGCACCAGGTTGTAAGGTTATGGCACAATCGTATTGACGATGAGGAGGCAGAGCACCGGCGCGCACCTTGTCAAACATGTCCAGGTACTCCCCATAGTCAGTGGGCAACACAGAGTCCGAGGAGGCACACAACACCTTAACAGGTCCACGGATGCAACCGGCCCCACACTGTGGAGACCACGAGAGAATCTCGGTTGACCGCCAATCAAAGGTCGGATTGTGCTTCTGAAGCCAGGGATATCCCAAAACCACGGAGTAGTGCGGGGAAGAAATTACCTGGAAACAGTCCAACTCCCTGTGAACAGCCCCAATAGCTACTTCCACCGGCAGGGTCTCGTGGGTAACCTGCGGCGCTTGCAGGGGCCTGCCATCTATCGCCTCGAGGACCAATGGAGTAACTCTAGCCTGCAGAGGAATGGAGTACTGGGCAGCAAACGAACTGTCCATAAACAACCCGCCAGCACCAGAGTCTACCAACGCCTGGGCCGTTACCGAGCCTTCCGCCCAAGAGAGGACAACGGTGATTAGCGGTTTATCCTTGCGAGAAACCGGGGACGAGGAAACTCCACCCAAGGTCTGCCCCCGACAGGATCTCAGGTGCAAGCATTTCCTGGAGGGACCGGACAGGACTGCCGAAAATACCCACCGAGACCACAGTACAGGCAGCGATCCTCTCGACGCCGAGAGGCCCGCTCCCCCTTGGAAAGGCGAGCAAGCCCCAGCTGCATGGGCTCACCGCCAGACAAGCCATCCCCAGGAGGCGTGGGAGGAGAGGGAGGAACGGGTGGGACAGAAAACGGAGGCGCCAATCGGTTAGGAGGCCTCCGCAGACACTCGTTAAGTGAAGGCCTCTCCCTGAGCCTGGTGTCAATCAGGATTAGGAAGGAAATGAGTGCTTCGAGCTCCACAGGCAGTTATTTGGCTGCAATCTTGTCCTTCAACGCATCTGAGAGACCATGAGAGAAAGCAGCCACCAGAGCCCCATTGTTCCAACCCACCACTGCCGCCAGGGTACAAAATTCTATGGCGTACTCGGCAACGGTTCGTGAACCCTGATGCATGGACATGAGCAGCTTAGCAGCACAGGCGGAGCGAGCAGGCACATCAAATACCGTACGGAAGGAGGCAACAAAACCGGCAAACTCGTGAATCACAGGGTTATTGTTCTCCCATAAGGGATTTGCCCAGGCCAAGGCCTTGTCCAAAAGCAGCGAGATTAGGAAGCCCACCTTTGACCTCTCAGTAGGAAAAGCGTGGGGTATCAATTCAAAATATATGCCCACTTGGTTAAGGAAACCCCGACACTGACTCGGTTCACCCCCAAAAGCGCTGTGGAAGGGGGGCTGAACCAGTCATACCTCTGGGCACCGCAGGTGCGGCAGCAAATGCGGAGGTAGGCGCAACAACTGGAGCAACAGCGGGAGCGACCACAGGAGTGACAACCAGCCTAATAGCACCAGGAGCAAGGTGCGCTGTGCGTGCAAGCAGCGTCTGCAACGCCTGAGTGAACTGAGCCAACAAGAGATCCTGCTGATCAAGTCTGGCAACCAACATAGGGAGCGGGGACGTACCTGCACCGTCAGGATTCATGGCATTCGTGTAGTGTCAGGGAGCAAGGAGCCAGACACACAAGGAGGTGCAATTAAAGGTAGGTTTATTAATATAAAAATAGGAGAAGAGTCTATGCAAGTCCAACAGCGGAAATCGTAGCCAAAGCCGGGATCAAGAGCCAGGAAGAATCGTCACCAGAGCTGGGATCAGGAGCCAGGAAGAATCGTCGCCAGAGCCGGGATCAGAAGCCAGGAAGAATGGTCGCCAGAGCCGGGGTCAGAAGCCAGGAGGAGTCTTAGCCAAAGCCGTGTCGGTATCCAGGAAAGCAATGAGTAGCTAAACAGGAGCTTGCTGTTGTGCAACAGACAGGACACGAATGCAATGGACAGCCACAAACAGCAGACTTATATGTGATAAGCCGCCACCTCCTGGGGGAAGAGCCGCAGAGGGCAGAAAGCATAAAGGATCCCACAATGCTTTGCAGACACTTAAGATGGATGCCAGCACATGGAGCAGCACAAGGTCTGAGGAAAGGTAGGACCTTGACATTAAGGGGTTTATTTACTAAAGCTGGAGAGTCCAAAATCAGACTCCCTTCTGCATAGAAACCAATCAGCTTCCAGGTTTCATTGCCAAAGCTTCATTGAACAAGCTGAGGTTAGAAGCTGATTGGTTTCTATGCAGAAGAGAGTATTTTCCAAACATATTTTCCCTAAATATCGCATGCAGTTCTGAAACTGTCAATTCACAATACAGTTTCGCAGTATTTATTGCAAAATTATTGCAAAATGTTCAATGAATACCTGCATGAAAAGGCATTAAATTCAGTTCACAGAAGGAAATAAATAATTATATGCATGTGGTAATTAAGTAGTGGTCCAGGCATGCAATATTTAAGGAATGTAAAAATATAATAGCCAATTTTAAGTAGTCTCTGCCTTTTTGGGTCAGTTCTCTTAACACTTATGCATAGAAACCTAAATATTGAAATAACTGGGGTTGATTTACCCCAATTTTAGTTTTGTATAAAGTGGAGCTGAATTAGAACACCTGTCAGATTTTTATTGTTGTCTGTGCCCCCAAATTGCCCACATTTTTTAAAGAAAACTGACGGGTTATAACCCTCCCTTGCTCTATCCAAAATGAAAAAAAAGGTTTGGCCTACAGTAGCCTCCCTGGCGGTATTCCTGAGTGTAGCTCGGGGTAAAATTTCAGTACTACAAGCAGTAACCCCGAGCTACACTCTGGCTTACCATGTGGCGCTGCTCCGGGATCTGTTCTTCACTTACCTTGTCCTGCGCTCCCGCGATGTCCCCCCTGCAGTGTCCCGGCAATGTCCTCCGGCGGGTGTCACGATTGCAAGATCGCCGCCACCAACATGTGACAATCCCACGATCGCAACGTCCAATATGTCACGATCGCGGCGTCAGACCCCAGACCTTCTCACCAAACTCGTGACCGAAGGACTAGCCAATCTAAAACCGCGATATGACGTGCGTAACAATGCCACGCCCAGCTGCACCCTGCACAACAATTTTCCAGCTAATGGACCACAAACGATGTATCGGCAGGATGGGCGATTGTTACTGGGTCAGGTTAATTACGCAATTAACCCTTCACACTGCCACCACCTCCTTTTTGTACAGAGAAAGAGGAAACTCGGCGTTATCAGCTATAACACTATAATGATTGAAATAATCGACTGCATAACACGGTCATAACACAGGCCTGTTATACAGAGGGTTAAACAAACAGTAGCGTTCTCTTTAGAGGCAGGGACTCATAAGTTGCAATACAGAGCTATAGAAACAGTTCAACACTTTCAGAAAGAAAGATTTATTACTAAAAGGTCAAACGGGTGCAATAAAAATATTTACAGGAAAAAGATGTAACTAAGATATATATATAAACATACAAAGAACCATAGCACAGCAAAGAGATATCAGAGAGAGGTGAAAGGGTTAAGGTACTTGCCAAAGTCCTGGGTTAGCAGATCCAAGTTTCAGAGCAAGAGGGCACGTGTCTCCCCAGGTGGTATTGATGTTAAAAAATTGTTGGCATGCAACCTATACGGGGTGACACCAGACCCGCTCCAAGAAAAGGTAAGTTGTAAAGAAAGCCGACAATCCCCACAGGATGCATCGGATCTGCGGATTGAGCATAATGGATTGGAGTATGATCCATTATGCTCAATCTGCAGATCCGATCCATTCTGCGGGGGTCGTCGGAGGGGGTGTCACCAAGTGTTACCGCACCGGGTGACACCTACTCTAGGGACGTCTCTAGTCAGCAGAGCTCCCCCTCATTTACAAAGCTCTGGAGCAACTTCACTTGCAAAATGTTCACTCTATGTGCCTTTAGTAAATCAACCCCATTACATTTAGCAAATATGCCCTATTACATGTAGTAAAACATACTTATTTTCTCCTGTCTTTTTGACAAATTTTTAGAGACCTTTTTTTGTCTATATACAAGCATATACATCATTTGCTGTAAAAAAAAAACCTCCCAATTACTCCAAACATAATACAATGTACACAAATATCACAATGGTCTAACAGTTTTAAAGTGGTTGTAAACCTCAGACATGAAATATGAACAAAGCATAATCCTTTATAGTGTGTACTTGCCTCAATCCAGAGCACTGTCTACTGCCTTGTTTCTCTGCTATAAGTTACTTCTAATTGGTTTTCCTAACACCAAGGCAGAAATGGTGACACCATGTGATTGACAGCCTCAGCTTTATTCCTGTGTGCTGTGTGACGTGGGGTGTAGCCTATTCTTCCAATCAGCTATCAGAGCTCTCCTCACTGAGTGTAACTTCAGCTTTCCCCCCTCTGCTTTTCAGAACTAAGAGATCCTGTGTAAATTCGTCACTTTGAATGGATATAGGGGAAACACAGCTGTAGATAACCAGGTAGGAGGATTTGTTTAATCTCTGCATATCACCTCAAGCCAGTCACTTCTTTGGGTATATGTAAGGGTTTACAACTGCTTTAACGCTGCTGTATATGGAGTTTTTTAAGCTTGTTTCTGAAATAAATTATGTTTGTATAAAATTAGTCTTATGCAGGCCATAGATGGGGACAAAAACTGCAGATCTTTCTTTTAAAAAACGAAAAATCGGTTGTTCAAGTGGCCGACGTTACCATCAATGGTAAAAAAAATCGGCCGATTTTCTACCCGTCTAGAGCCGGCAAAAAGTGTCCCTGCAGAGAGCTCTGCTATTTCTTTGACAGTTCTCTGACATTTATAGAAGTTGCAACAATGTATCTATTTGTTTCCATTTAGGATACAGATGTTTTTATTCGGAAACAAATAGATACAATGTTTCAACCGCTGTAAATGTCAAGGAACTGTCAGAGAACTGTCAGAGAACTGTCAGAAATAGCGGAGCTCTCTGCAGAGACACTTTTTGCTGGACTGGAATTCTTCTTATTTTCATCCTACTTCTTCTTCTTCTTCATCCTCATCCTCTTCTTCTTCTTCTTCATCCTCATCCTCTTCTTCATCCTCATCCTCTTCTTCATCCTCATCCTCATCCTCTTCTTCTTCTTCTGCATCCTCATCCTCTTCTTCTTCTGCATCCTCATCCTATTCTTCTTCTTCATCATCATCCTCATCCTATTCTTCTTCATCATCATCCTCTTCTTCTTCATCTTCTTCTTCTTCATCCTCATCCTCTTCTTCATCTTCTTCTTCATCCTCTTCTTCTTCCTCATCCTCTTCTTCTTCTTCTTCTTCATCCTCATCCTCTTCTTCTTCATCATCATCCGCATCCTCTTCTTCATCCTCATCCCCTTCTTCTTCTTCATCCTCATCCTCTTCTTCTTCTTCATCCTCATCCTCTTCTTCTTCATCCTCATCCTCTTCTTCATCCTCTTCTTCTTCCTCTTCTTCTTCTTCATCCTCTTTTTCATCGTCTTCCTCTTCTTCTTTTTCTTCTTTTTGTCTTCCTCTTGCAGGTCACTGCTCATGCGCAGATTTTTTATCGGTAAAAAAATCGGCCGATTTGCCCACTAATTGCCGCGAAAATCGGCCGATCGGCAAAATCGGCCAATTTTTTTCCAACTTTACCGGAAAAAAAAAACGGCCAAAATACCGAAAAACGGCCGACCAAATCGCCCACTAACGATCCGAAAATCGGCCGATTTTATTTTCGGCCGAAAAATCGGCCGATTTTCGACCCATCTATGGCCTGCATTAGTCTCAGTTTTCTTTTTTTATTTATTTATATATATATTTTATATTTTTATAATTAGAAATTAAACATTAAACAGTAAAAAATATATTCACACATAGTGGGAGGACTAACCAAAAAAAAAAAAAATAGGATACCATCATAGACATTTAACATAAGCTCACTAGAGTAACAGAAACCAACTTTCCTACTGCCACTTTTTATCAATTAGATTGTAAGCTCCTAACCCTCTTGTATTGAACTGTATTGTCTCCCGTTATATTATAAAGCGCTGAGCAAACTGTTCCCGCTATATAAATCCTGTATAATAATAATTGTCATGTTCACACGACTGTCATATTGACTGTCATATGCCTTTAAGTGGTCTCTATATTTTGTTTCTGCTCCTCCGTTTCCTTTGGTTTAGTTAATGCTGTATAGATAGCCCACCCCCTTCCCAGTAAGGCACTGCAGCTCTAGCCTCATGTCATGAAGCAGGTAACATTATGATCTTTTGACCTATCAGATGTTCATTATTGTAAGATTCTCTCAGTTTATGGAATAAACTTCACAAGATCTACAAGATATGTCGATTGAGTCACTGACTGTGGTATCCAACTGAGATTGGAGTTATCGCTATCTCATCACAACTGTAAGTTACAGAGATCACACTTCCAATGCATGGATTGGAGAGACAGAACAATAATAATAATAATAATAATAATACCAGGCCCATTTAAACCAATAAAGAAAGAAATATTCTGTCTTCTCCTAACAGCAGCCAAAACCATAATCCCCCGTCACTATTATTCACAAGACCCTCTAACTCTAGCTAAAAGGAATCATGCATATGTGCATGGAACAATTAGTAACACGACAAAGACCAAATGCCTTCTTCATGCATGGTCCCTATGTATTGTGCTGAAATCCTCTACTGAGTCCTGATTATATCTGTTGCAGCAGAAGGTAAGTATAACCTTTTAGCCCTAGGCCTGACAGAAAGCCCCCTTTTCCTATATCCTTTCTTCCCTCATCCCCTTATCCCTTCATCAACTCACCTCCTCAGTCCATCACCCCACTAAACCTCTTCCAGCATCTCTTGCATTCTCTGTCCCAATTTCTCTCACCTTCCCCTACCTAGCAACCACAGGCAAGCTTTTTTTTTTTGGGGGGGGGCAAAGATTAGCCAAAATTCAGAGAGTGTGCTGCCTTCTACAGGATGATGGTGACCTTTGCACCTGCCCGGTAAGGTTGGCTATTACAGTGCAAAAGGCACCATTCTGTGGTAGGCAGTGCAATCACAATGGGTTTTTTTTATCTGTATAGGGTAAAAAAATCTATGAACGTTCTGTCTGACATAAAATGGCGCCCTTTGCAGCATAATAGCTAGCCTTACTGAGCTGGTGCAAAGGGCACCATATTGTGGTAGGCAGCACACTCACTGTGTACTTGCTTAGTTTGCACCATATGACTGGATAATAGATAACTGTACTTTGACTTTGTCATATTTTATTTATTAAACAATTTTTTACTTGGTACCTGCTACTGAACTTCCCCCAGAACAAAAAATTATCTACGGCCCTGTCATACTCTGATTTTATTAAAGTTTTGTACAGCTTAAAAACAAAAATAAGAGATACAGTAACAAAACCATAGAAAACATCACAGGTCATTGCAGTAAATTGTTGTTGTTGCACATGTGTAAAGTGATATTCTGAGTGAATTGGCCATAGAGATATGTATCAAAGGTTATTTCTACAATGAGTCTGTGTAGTCATATGGATTAGGATCAAGAGCTGATGATCAGTATGCTCTGGTGTCAAAGGCTGAGGAGCTACTACAGGAGATGGTCAGAGACTACAGACCTACTACAGATGGTCAGAGACTGCGGACCTACTACAGGAGATGGTCAAAGACTGCAGACCTACTACTGGAGATGGTCAGAGAGTGCAGACCTACTAGATGAGATGGACAGAGACTGCGAACCCACTACAGGAGATGGACAGAGACTGCGGACCTACTACAAGATATGGCCAGAGACTGCGGACCTACTACAGGAGATGGTTAGAGACTGCAGACCTACTACAAGAGATGGTTAGAGACTGCAGACCTACTACAAGAGATGGTCAAAGGCTGAGGATCTACTACAGGAGATGGTCAGAGACTGCGGACCTACTACAGATGGTCAGAGACTGCGGACCTACTACAGGAGATGGTCAAAGACTGCAGACCTACTACAGGAGATGGTCAGAGACTGCAGACCTACTATGGGAGATGGTCAGAGACTGCAAACCTACTACAGGAGATGGTCAGAGACTGCGAACCTACTATGGGAGATGGTCAGAGACTGCAGTCCTACTACGGGAGATGACCAGAGACTGCAGACCTACTACGGGAGATGACCAGAGACTGCAGACCTACTACGGGAGATGGTCAGAGACTGTGAACCTACTACGGGAGATGGTCAGAGACTGCGAACCTACTATGGGAGATGGTCAGAGACTGCGGACCTACTACAGGAAATGGTCAGAGACTGCAGACATGATATGGGAGATGGTCAGAGACTGCAGACATACTACATACATATCACAGTGATTCTGGCCACAAATCGCTAGGTGTGAACAGGGTCCAACCCAACAGCAATGGAGACTCAATCATAAACTTTGCCAGTTTACACAGCTACACAATCTCTCAGGCTCTAATTATCTAGTATGAAGGAACAGAAAAAGTTCATCAGCAGCACAGCAGTAGTAAGCTAGCCTGAGGAGAACACAAGAGAAAGAGGGACACACCTAGACTGGAAAGGAGAGCAGCAACCACCACTTCATCTGCATGGTGGGCCTGCTGGTCAGGCAGATACACAGCAAGCATCCTGCACTCTTGAGCTCTTCCCCCAAAGCTCCTCCCCCAAGCAGAGGAACTGCAAGAAGTCAATAGCAATAGAGCAGTGGGTGGGATAGACGCAGGCCGCTCCTGCTCCGCTCAGCGCTGCCTCGTGTCACAATCAGCCTCCATCAGACCACCCAACTCGAGCCTAACAGCACGACCCACCTGGTGGACGTGACAACGTGGCGGTGTAAACAGGGTTAGTGTCTGCACACATGCCTTTGAAAGCTCCACACCGATGAGGCGGTGAGGCCAGTCCAGGAATCAGCTGCATGGGGTCCCTGCTCTGCTTCCAGCCACATTGATTTTTGGCAGGATGCTCGGGGGGGGTTGAACCCCCCTGACCTCCCCCTTATCTACATCCCTGGAGTATGAAAGAGAATATATTGTATGAATTTAGAATAGAAAAGAACCAAATAATTGGGAACTAGCTATTCGCCTATACAAGAGGGTTTTATCTGAAAAAAAAAAAAAAAAGTTCAGGAATGAAAAAGTAGTTCTGTCTATATGAGGAATTATGAGGGAATGAGAGACACCAGAAACCACTAGCTCAACAGGTGGAGAGGAATGTGAATGGCCTTAGCCTTTAACTCCTCCTAAACCACGTCCAACTGATGCACTTCGCCCCATGGGTAGGTGGGTCAAAATGCATTAGAGGGACGTGGCTTAGGAGGAGTTCAAGGCTGAGACCATTCACATTCCCCTCCACCTGTTGAGTTAATAGTGTGCGATATACTGGATTCTTTACCAGCGGGACACTTTGAGCAGCACTTTACGTGGTTACAAGGTTTTATAAGGAAGTAGTCAAAGCTGTACAACAAATTGCACTGGAGGCTGGAAGATATTTCCTGTTATGTTGTATAGCAACATCTACTGCTTTCAAAGATCTTTGAATTTACTTTGTTGATAAATAAAATTGAGCAAAAAGCCAAAAAATTTTGTATTCCTACATTTATTAGTTGGTCCTTTATATGCATGAATATTGATTAAGTTTACCGTTTTCCTAGATCAATATAAATTGATATAGTGTTCTCATATATTTGCATTGCAGTCACTGTTTTTTAAATCTCTGAACATTTTACTAATCTGTGCAATATCCCATTGCAGTGAGATGTTCAGCACTATCTATGGAGTGTAGACAAAGTAAATTTAAGCTATGACTGGTGTCTTAGGGTTACCAAGCAACAGCTATACTTAGGTATGTACTTGCAAAGGCAGTTTAAAAATTAGTTCTCCCGTAAGAGATCTTGCTTATGCAGATTAATGCAAATCAATTTTAGGGTTGCTAAACCAGCTAAAGCTGACTGAATGGGAAAAAAACACCTTCTTTCAACAGCAGCAAGGCATCTGCTACCATGAACACCATTCCCTCCTGGCATTTGAATTATCTAAATCAGTGTCAAAGAATCCATCAGTTAAAAAGCTTTTAACAACACAGAAAAAGAAATTAAAAACATAGTGCACAGGCTAAATTTCAGAGGGTACCAAGCAAGAAAGGAACTTTTGTTGCTTTTGCTGGACATGTTGCAATTGGTGGTGCCTGATTCCTCAGAAGTGTGACAACAAGTGGACAAGCTGTGTAACTGCATCATATGACCCTGGGATGTCATAGTATGAAGGTTGACAACTAAACCCATTCATTTGCAAAATCTGTTTTGAAAAGAAAAAAATATCCAATTTTCTTCTTTAGCAACATTGGGCATCAGGTATCAAAACCAGTTTAAAAAGAAGATATTTTGGAACAACAATAAAGAACCTGGCTCCCTATTTAATAAAAGAAACACTGTGTCTTCAAAGCGTTGGAAGAGATCTAGACTAGTGTTTCTTAACCTTTTTTCAGTCAAGGCACCCTTTAAAATTCTGTACAACCTCAAAGCAACCCATTCTAAAATGTAAAAAACTGAACTAATAGTTTTACATAATATCCACGCACATCGGACAACCAATATTAGAGCTGATTTATTCTTCTAAAGCAAATATGCTTTTCACACTGGTATTGACTAGTATTCCAGGTTTCTCTTCTCCCTCACTCACCTAATGTGACCCCAGTGCTGATGGAGAGGAGCAGGGGAGGGGCAAACAAAAGTGCTGTGCAGGCACCTGACGTCCTCCTAATCAACCAGTGATGTTGGTTGTTAGGATGCTGGCAGCCAGAAGGTTGTAATGGTGCTCACTGAAAACCTGTAACTTTGAGTAACTAAAAGGAAGGCTTGATCCACCTGTATACAATTTTTGGGCAATTTTTATGCATTTTGCCAAGTCATCCCTGAAGTAACCTGAAAGCAACCTGGTTGAAAAAGGCTGATCTAGACCATTGAGAGATAAAATAAATATGAGTATATTTAACCAAACCAAATTTTTAACAAAAATACTCTATATGGAGAAAGTAGTTGAATGCAAGAAATATGGACCTTCCCAGAGGTATTTGTGATTAGAGGAATCAGAAGTGCCAAAGCATCTGATAGTGTCCAGCCTATGATTTGCTTCAACAGGAGTAATGAAAAAATGCCTTTAACAATCACCATTAGTTTTTAAGGGTATAACATACTACAAACCAAGTTAAGTTCTCTCAATCTCTTCTTAACCACCTCCCGTCTGGCTGTTGTATATAAACAGCCGGACGGTGGCGGTGCAGGGGCGGGTGGCCATTTATAAACGGCCTCCCCGCCCCGTGCTTGTGCGCGCTCCCTGGAAGCGTGCAGCACAGCCATCCGGTGCCCGCTCTGTCCTCTGGAACACCGATCGTTGTCACTTCTGACATCATTGTTTACTATGTGTTAAATCTCTGAATAATCACAGAGGTCAGTTGGTACATGGCTATTCACAACAGCCTTGTACCATGTGACAAGCTATGACCAATCACAGCTCACACAGTATTTCTTAATGGCTGCAAGAATGCAGCCAGAGAGAAGGAGAAATGATTGCTTTTACAGCCTTTATGGAAGTAAAAGCAATCAGTGTAAAAAAAAAAAATCTCCAAAACCCCCAAGTAGTACAGTGCCACCATGGTGACACTGTACTGCTAGGGTGACTGTATGTACAAAAAAAACATAAATAATAATTAAAAAAAAATAAAAATGTAACAAAATTTTAAAAACAATTATAAATTTTGGTTATAAACTAATTTGGGTTATTTTTTTTTACTAAAAAGATAACTGAGTAAATTATGGCCAAGATTTATGAAGAAAGATCATTTATTTGCAAAATATTATAAGAAAAACACTTTTTTTTTAAATTTTTGTACTTTTTCATTTATATAGCAAAAAAAAAAATTAAAAATCCCAGTGGTGAATAAATACCACCAAAATAAAGCTTTATCTGTCTAAAAAAATTCTTAAAAAATCATATGGTTACAGTGTTGCATGACCGTGCAATTGTCATTCTAAGTGTGATAGCGCTGAAAGCTGAAAATTGGCCTGGACAGGAAGGGGGTAAAAGTGTCCGGACTTGAAGTGGTTAACATGTAGAAAACTTGCCAAACGCTTTTACATCACAACTGAAAAGTCAGGATATTTAATTTTCGTTATAATGAAACTGCTTCATAGATTTAGCAGCTCTGAGAATATTCTCATCTGTGAAGTGCAGGAAATGGGCTATTAGGGGTCTCAGAGGCTCCTGAGTGTGGGGCTTTTTCAGACATTGCTCCAGAAAAGCCTAAGACTGTTTACCCTCCACCCCCTCAGGAAAGCTGAATAAATGATTATTCTGCCTCAGGCGGTCCTCATAATTGCTTTGTTTTCTATGCATTTCTCATATCTCTCCAGAACTCTGGCCAACAGACTGCATTAATGCCACACACAGAAACGCACATTAATGCACATGCAAAAACGCAGCTTTCTACCCTGATTCTGAAAACTCCTGTAGCTAAGAAAAAAAACGTTTTTGCGCTGCACAGTGTGCATGAGGCCTACATGTATCTTTAAGTGGACCTGGACTCCAGTGGAAAATAATTCTTTATACAAGGCTTACAAGGGAAACTTATATTATAGTGTTTCACTATCAAATTTATGGCTTGTAAAACACTGAAAGGTACTGCACTTCTACAAATTGCAGGTTTGATAAATGATTCCATTAACACCTATAGCACGGATGGAATTTATTTTTATAGAAGTCTAGAACACACTTATGCCTAAATAGCTTACATTTATATTATGCAATATATGGCTATGTACTTTCCCACTGTGGATAATACATGACTGTAAGCTAAGCAGATAATTCAAGGTAACTGACATTAACATCTCTCCTTTCAGATATGTCTTCCACTGTCTTTCCTTGTGTCAACCTTCCCCATCCTTGTGTGTTCAAAGAGAGCTATGGTATTTTTTTTTATCAGTCTGCCAGGCTAATGATCTATATAACCTCAGCATGGCCAAAGAGAAGCAGACCCTTCCCAAAAACAACAGAAGCAAAGCGACCATCTTTGTTTAAACTGCCAGTCATCACGGACATTCAGCTATCTTTCTTTGCTTAAAACTGAATTTGGGTTTATGAACCCCAAAGGAATGAAAAGTTCATCTTTATTATGCTTTAGATATGATTCACAAAAAGATTGTATTATGACAGCAGTCTCACACATACATGAGAAAACAATTGATTTGCAATATACCGGTACTGTGAATTCTAAAATCAATGAAATGTAAAGTGTTACTCACTGGGTAAATTGTTTTGTATCTAGATGTACAATACCCCATCCATCCTCCCATTTTCCATTCTCCTCTACTTTGGGGCTTTTATGGCTAAGTTTTTATACGTTTTGCTAAGCACTTTATTTTTGAAAACTAGTTAACATATTAGACTACTAAAAAAGCATGGGTTTATCATTATTCATTTTAAAGAAGAACTCTGGGATAGGCAAAAAAAACCCCATCCATTAGTACACCCCCCCTACACAATACACTAAACCATGAATACATTTGTGAAATTCCTTACCATTGAAGAGAAAAGTCTAATTAGCTTTTCAAGAAGTCTTCATTGTAATTCAAAAAATAACAGCATCTGCTCTGCCAAGGAGGTGTAACAGCAGGGATTACATTATACCCTCTCAATTTACACAGCGCTTTACATATACAGTGAGGAACAGAAGTATTTGAACACCCTGCGATTTCGCAAGTTCTCCCACTTAGAAATCATGGAGGGGTCTGAAATTCACATTGTAGGTGCATTCCCACTCTGAGAGACAGAACTTAAAAAAAAATTTCAGGAAATCACATTGTATGATTTTTAAAGAATGTATTTGTCTTGCACTGCTGAACATAAGTATTTGAACACCTGAGAAAATCAGTGTTAATATTTGGTACAGAAGCCTTTGTTTGCAATTACAGAGGTCAAACATTTCCTGTAGTTCTTGACCAGGTTTGCACACACTGCAACAGGGATTTTGGCCCACTCCTCTACACAGATCTCCTCTAGATCTGTCAGGTTTCGGGGCTGTCGCTGAGCAACATGGAATTTCCGCTCTCTCCAAAGATGTTCTATTGGATTTAGGTCTGGAGATTGGCTAGGCCACTCCAGAACCTTGATATGCTTCTTATGGAAGCCACTCCTTGGTTATCCTGGCTGTGTGCTTCGGGTCGTTGTCATGTTGGAAGACCCAGCCACAACTTATCTTCAATGCTCTGACTGAGGGAAGGAGGTTGTTGCTCAAAATCTCACAATAAATGGCCCCATTCATCCTCTCCTTAATACAGTGCAGTCATCCTGTCCCCTTCGCAGAAAAGCACCCCCAAAGCATGATGTTACCACCCCCATGCTTCACAGTAGGGATTGTGTTCTTGGAATGCAACTCATCCTTTTTCCTCCAAACACGAGTGAAGTTTAGACCAAAAAGTTCTACTTTGGTCTCATCTAACCACATGACTTTCTCCCATGCCTCCTCTGGATCATCCAGATGGTCAGTGGCAAACTTCAGACAAGCCTGGACATGTGATGACTTGAGGAGGGGAACCTTCCGTGCAATGCATGATTTGAAACCATGACGGCGTAGTGTTCTATCGACAGTGACCTTTGAAACTGTGGTCCCAGCTCTCTTCATGTCATTGACCAGCTCCTCCCTTGTAGTTCTGGGCTGATTCCTCACCTTTCTTAACATCAGTGATACCCCACGAGGTGAGATCTTGCATGGAGCCCCAGTCTGAGGGAGAATGACAGTCGTCTTTAGCCTCTTCCA
The DNA here is from genome assembly GCF_062004578.1 of Staurois parvus. Lineage (NCBI taxonomy): Eukaryota > Metazoa > Chordata > Amphibia > Anura > Ranidae > Staurois > Staurois parvus. The sequence goes on from NW_028318511.1 coordinate 7,965,892, forward strand.
TTTTCTAACAATTGCTCCAACAGTTGATCTATTTTCACTAAGCTGCTTGGCAATTGCCCCGTAGCCCTTTCCAGCCTTGTGGAGGTCCACATTTTTGTCTCTGGTGTCTTTTGACAGCTCTTAGGTCTTTCCCATGGTAGTAGTTGGCAGCTGACTGACTGTGGGGTGGACAGGTGTCTTTAAAGAGCTCAGACAGGTGCTACTAAGTTAGATTAATGAGTGGAGTAGAGGTGGACTATTTAAAGGCACAGTAACAGGTCTTTGAGAGCCAGAATTCTTGCTGTTTCTTAGGTGTTCAAATACTTATGTTCAGCAGTGCAAGACAAATAAATTCTTTAAAAACCATACAATGTGATTTCCTGATTTTTTTTTTTTAATTCTGTCTCAGAGTAGGAATGCACCTACAATGTGAATTTCAGACTCCTCCATGATTTCTAAGTGGGAGAACTTGCAAAATCGCAGGGTGTTCAAATACGTCTGTTCCTCACTGTATATTGTACATTCACATCAACCTAGGCCTGTACATGTTGAATGTACAACCCCCTTGAGGGTTAGGGACTGATGTGGATGTACAATATATATGTAAAGTGCTGTGTAAATTGAAGGTGCTATGCAAGTACCTGGAATAAATAAACATATAAATGTGTACTCGCCTGCTTCAATATAAATCACGTCCCCTCATTCTCCAGTCACCAGTCTCCAGTGATGCTCAGCACCACACAGCAGGACAGTTAGCTGACAATCTTATCCATGTAAAGCATGCATACAGTATGTAAAAAGTTTAATCCACTCTATGTAGTCTACTTTATATTGAATTCTCCCTCCTCTAGGTTTTCTGTTACTGGCTGTGGCTGCTATCCTCACATGCCATCTCTCCCCCTCAAGCCACAACATATCCCATGGGGTCACAGACAAGAACACATTTATTAATGTTTTTATAGCTGTTCCTGTGCCAGGTTCAAGAATTGAGGGGGAACCTCCCTCCAGTGGGATCACAGAAACAGGATGTCTCCCTCTAGTAGTGTCACAGGGACAGGAATTGAGGGGAAGTCTCCCTCCAGTGGGGTCACAGAGATAGAAAGTGTGGGGAAGTCTCTCTCCAGTGGGGTCACAGGGTCAGGAAATGAGGGGAAGTCTCCTTCCAGTGGGGTCACAAACAGGAAATGAGGGGAAGTCTCCCTTCAGTGATGTCACAGAAACAGGAAGTCTCCCTGGAGGAGTTAGGGGGTGGCGCTGGCAGTCACAGAAAATAATGGCTGCCAGAAACACATGGCAGGCTGGAAGAGAGGGGCAGCATATAGAGCAACTGATACTCTGCATTCTCCTCCTTGCAGCCACTGAATGCCTGCTTCGCATCCTCTCCCTCCCGCAGACATTCAGAAGCTGCAAGAAGGCGGGTGGGACCATAGCAGCTGTCAAAAGCCACACAATTATTGGACTGCTTAAGGAAGGGGGTGGGGCCACACAAATGTAGTGGCTCGCCAAGTCCTCATCCCATTGGCTGGTATTTGACAGCTGCCCTGGTCCCTCCCACTCCCTACATCACTGCTCAATTTTGACAGCTGGCTTTCTCCTGACTCTTGTAAGCCTCACCATCTGCTGCAGAACTGTTTCATCTGGCTGTGAGAGGAAAGCGGAGTCTGTGGTCCCTCCTCCCGAGTCTCAGCTGTATCCTCCTCCCCTCAGCTGCTTCCTTCAGCCAGTGCAGCCTTTCAGAGCGGTCCAGGGGGGGCTGTCATTTTTAGAACTCCACCTTCATACTGCAAGCAGGGACAGAAATACATCCTTGCTTCCTGTAGATAGAACTACAGATGGGATATGCCAACACCGATGGATGGGAGAATAGGAGGAATAGCAGCCATCGGTCTTACAAACAGGAAACCCCTGGGAATTAAAGGTTTGATTTGAAAATCATCAGGCTATTTCAGAGCAACTACTGAGTTAATAAGAAGTTGGATGACATATTCAGTGAAAGTAAGAGATCAGACTGTCTGTCAGTACTTCAGGACTGATCAATTTTCAGATATATTGCATATTTTGTGAACTCTATAACTTTCCTACAGACTAAATAATGAATACCCATTTGGGTTATATTCACCAAAGAAATGTAGCAGAATACAATTTGGACTAAATTTATGAAGAACAATTATTTATTTGCAAATTTGTATAACAGGAACAAAGAAAAACTTGTTTTTTTTACAAAATGTTCGGTCTTTTTGTATTAATTTAGCAAAAAATAAAAGCCCCAGTGGTGATTAAATACCACCAAAAGAAAGCTCTAGTTGTATGAACAAAATGATAAAAATTTAGTTTGGGTAAAGTGTTGCATGACCGTGCAATTATCGTTCAAAGTGTGAGAGCGCTGAAACCTGAAAATCGGCCTGGGCAGGAAGTGGTTAATCATAAAAAGTATGTATTTACAAAGGCAACTAGTGTAAGTACCTGATGTTTTCTTAAAGAAGAAGTATGCCAAAAGCTCTATTGGCCACAGGAGTGCACTATGTTCTCGTGAACCAGATTCAGTCACATGGCTGGTCCTTGCTCTGCAGGTATCCCGACAAAAATGTAAGAATCCACCTAGATGCCTCCTTCTCTCCCCCCTCTCCCCCCTTATATAGTCTGGACACTTTTTCAAGCAATATGCCTTTGACAAATAATTTAGTCTAATGATGTGCAGGTACTGTATATGTTGATTCATGTTCTTGAATTGTGCAGATTAACATGCTGTTTACTTATGTTCATATCTTTTTTTGATTTTGTTTTCTTCTATGCTAATGATAGATTCCTGTCATTGCAACGTTTACACATAAAGTGTTATTGTTGTAACTGTGTACTGTTTAAAAAATGTGGGCATTGGACCTTAATGAAAATCTAAACTGCCAAAAAAAAAAGAGTTTGTTTACTTTTTCTTCACTTACTGAATGGGGTAAAAATTCCCTTTGCAAAGAATACCCAATCATATTGAGAAAAACAAAAGGTAATTTTGCTTGCACATGATTGAATGATGGAAGTCGCTAGAGCTTCATCTCATTAACCAAGCAAAGGGAATATTTCCTGGCAACGTGAACAGTCTATTTGCCTATAGTTGATCAACCCCTATGTGTCTCTTCTAGAATAAAAGTTCCTTTTCTGCCTACCAGCAATTTTCTTCTGATTGCACAGGGAGCAATGTGCAGTTCACTGTACAATTTTGGCAAGCAATCAGTGCTGGGACTCTGATGTGCATGCGCAGGCGTTGCATCATACTGCACTGGTAAATCAAGATGGCTGAATATGTCAGGCCAGAAGACTAGGAAAAGATGTCAACAGGAGGAGCCTACTTTTTGGCAACACAGTGTGCTACAATGTATAAATGCTATACCTTGAAAAAGTATTCCTACCCCTTGAAATTTTCCACATTTTGTCATGTTACAACCAAAAACATAAATGTATTTTATTGGGATTTTATGCGATAGACCAACACAAAGTGGCACATTATGAAGTGGAAGGAAAATGACAAATGGTTTTCAAAATTTTTTACAAATAAATATCTTGAAAGTGTGGTGTGCATTTGTATTCAGCCCCCTTTACTCTGATACCCCTAAATAAAATCTAGTGGAACCAATTGCCTTCAGAAGTCATCTAATTAGGATATAGAGTCCATCTGTGTGTAATTTTAATCTCAGTATAAATACAGCTGTGTTATGAAGTCCTCGAGGTTTGTTAGAGAACATTAGTGAACAAAGGCTAAGAAACACACCGACAGGTCACGGATAGAGTTGTGGAGAAATTTAAAGCCGAGTTAGGTTATAAAATAAAACCCAAGCTTTGAATATCTCATGGAGCACAGTTCAATCCATCATCCGAAAATGGAAAGAGTATGGCACAACTGCAAACCTACCAAGACATAGCCATCCACCTAAACTGACAGGCCGGGCAAGGAGAGCATTAATCAAAGAAGCAGCCAAGAGGTCCATGGTAACTCTGGAGGAGCTGCAGAGATCCACAGCTCAGGTGGGAGAATCTGTCCACAGGACAACTAATAGTCATGCACTCCACAAATCTGGCCTTCGTGGAAGAGTGGTAAGAAGAAAGTCATTGTTGAAAGAAAGCCATAAGAAGTCCAGTGTGCAGTTTGTGAGAAGCCATGTGGGGGGGACAGCAAACATGTGGAAGAAGGTGCTCTGGTCATATGAGGCCAAAATTGACCTTTTGGCATAAAAGCAAAACGCTATGTGTGGCAGAAACTAACACTGCACATCACCCTCAACCCACTGAAACACAGTGGTGGCAGCATCATGTTGTGGGGGTGCTTTTCTTCAACAGGGACAGGGAAATTGGTCAGAAAATGGATGGAGCCAAATACAGACAATCTTAGAAGAAAACTTGTTAGAGTCTGCAAAAGACTTCGGACTGGGGCGGAGGTTCACCTTCCAGCAGGACAGACTCTAAACATGCAGCCAGAGCTGCTACAAAGGAGTGGTTTAGATCCAATCTGACAGAGCTTGAGCTATGTTGCAAAGAAGAATCTGCAAACATTTCACTCTCTAGATAGGAAAAACTGGTAGAGACATCCCCAAAAAGACTTGCAGCTGTAATTGCAGTGAAAGGTGGTTGTAAGTAGTGGTTCAAAGTATTGACTCAGGGGGGCTGAATTCAAATGCACTATAATAAACCTTTTTAGTGTTCATAAATAGTGCAAACATAAAAAATTCCCCCCCCCAAAAAGTCCATAAATACTTTTCCAATCTTTTGAAAATCACAGTATCAATATAGTGAACCTCTTTTGTGTCCATAAACAATATGAAAAAATCACCCAAAAATCCATAAATCCTTCTCCAATTTCTGAAAAACGCTGTATAACTTTGATAATTGCCATGCACCTCAAAGCAAAAGAAAACTCAATAGTGCATTATCCTCAAAAATAATTACATAAATAATACCCAAAGTAATATCTTATTAATTTCATGCACCAATCACACAAATCGTGACCACACTAGTGATAGTGAAACACTCTGTGCACTATTAATATATACACTTCTCTGTGACACTTAGTGTGCACTTCTAAGTAGCTCAATTACATACGCTTAACATATGCAAAAAGTATGTAAGCTTTATATATGTGTAAGAATCTAGAAAGGGATATACACCAGCAAGATCCGCATGGATGCCTTCAGATCCCTTAAATGTTCACTTCATTACTGCCACCTTCTTATGCTCCATAGTAACCTTAGAGGGAAAGAACAAAGCCAAATAGTGCAAAAATGTATGAAGGTATAAAATCCACGCTTTTAATAAATCTCCTTACATTAAAACATCTCATATTCACATTAAATTCCCATGACTCCAACCTCTAGCAGCTTCCAGGAATGCCAGGCTGCATTTCCCACACTAAAGATGGCCACTCCGCTACTTCCGGTCCTCTGGGTAACGTCCAATGTCACGTCCCTTGACGCATTTCGTCCCTTCCTTGGCTTACACCCTATATGAGTAAGTTATAATCCTTATAAAGCGTGTTTGGCCTATTATAATTTATAGGTCATGATCTAGGTGAGCAGGGAGTGGGGCCACAATTCAAGCACGGTGTTGAATATTGCTGGAAATATATACTGGATTGGACAATTATTATCATATTTTTGTTATACATTAATTTTTTGGACTGTCACTTTATGTTTTCAAAGCCTATGGTTTTATGTATGAGGAGGTAGCACACCACATTTGTTTCATTTACTTTATTTTGAGTGTGAGTACACCAGAGCAGAGAGTGCAGCAATCTTCTTCCCTGATATTATTATTCTTATTATTATTGGAATATAGCAGCGCAAAAACCTTTACCATGTGCATTTCACCTCTATTACTTTTCTGAGAACAACCCAAAACTTGGGATTTTCTTTTACATTCACTTTCAATGATATTGGTAAACAGGACAAATAGAGAATGTGAATCACCTTAATGGGGACACAGACAGCAATAAAAACAGACAGTTGTTCCAATCCCTTTCTACTGTTATCATATGTTGTCCTCCCGGATCACCGTCGTGCTGCTGTGAGATCTGTCACCAGCTGTGTTCATCAGGCACAGCCAATGACTGACCTGTGTGTGCTGGTACCATGTGACTGCTGTGACCAATTACCGCAGGTCACATGCCAATTGTAAACAATGGATGGGTTCCTTCCATGCCATCCATTGTATAAAATTGTGTTGCTAGCTGTGCTTGGTCACAGTGATCACATGGTACAGACTGGGCCAATCACAGCCCATCTGTGTCATGTGATTAGCTGTGGCCAATCACAGCTAATCACAACAATATAAACTGAATGAATCGATTTAATTCAGTAAAATGCTTGCTTATAGCAATGAAATTCATTGCAATAAGAATCATAATGTGTAAAAAAAAAAAAAAATACTGATCACTTCCCCAGAGTAGTACAATGTTACTATGGTAGAATTATATTACTCTGGTCACAGTGTAATCCCCGCCACACCAGTTACATGAGGACGCTGTACTGCACCAGTGACAGTATGTAAAAAGAAAAAAAAAATCATGATTTTTTTTAATGTTTTATTTAATTTCTTCATTTTCCAAATAATTATGACAAAAAACTACAGCTTCAAAAAACTCACCATGCCTCTTACAAAATACCCCAGACTGTCTACTTTCCAATAAGGGATAATTTGGGGGTATCTGTACTGTCCTAGCATTTTTGGACCTCAAGAAATGAGATAGGCCGTCCGTATATCAGGATCGATTTTCAGATATATACCATAGTTTGTGGACTCTATAACTTTCCTATAGACCAAGTAATATATACTGATTTCAGCAAAGAAATGTTGCAGTATACATTTTGGCCTAAATTTATGAAGAACTATTATTTATTTGCAAAATTTTTTAACAAAGACAAACTTGTTGATTTTTTCAAGTATTTAAATTTATTAAGCAAAAAATTTAAAACCCAGTGGTGATTAATTACCACCAAAGAAAGCTCTAATTGTGTGAACAAAATTATAAAAATGTAGTTTGGGTGTAGTGTTGTATGACCACGCAAATGTCATTCAAAGTGTGAGAGCACTAAAAGCTGAAATTTGGCCTGGGCAGGAAAGGGGTAAAAGTGCCCAGTATTGAAGTGGTTAAAGTAGAACCAAATGCATTGTTGGAATGGCTAGAGTAAGGAAGGATTACCCCTGTCAAATTTTTGGTTTTGCTGTGTCCCAATAGAGACATTTCCTTCCTTTCCCACAGCAGGAAGTGAGAGAAAATCCCTCCAATGTGAAAGAAATCCCTGGTAGTGAAAAGAGCGAGTGCTCCAATTGGAAAATTCCCCCTTTATTCCTGTTCCAGTCACCACTCACAATTTACCTTCAGTGATAATGGTCACAGGACAAATAAAGAGGCTGAATCTCCCTAACACAGGCACAGACAGCAATAAAGCCTGACAGGTGTTATAATCCTTCTCCATTCTATGTAAAAAAAAGTTTTGCCTTCAGTTATACTTTTACTGGAGTGAAGCCTGAGAAGATCATACCATCTCAGGTTTCCTTGGGAGACACAAGCATTTCAGGCCAAAAGCAGTGCTTACTATTACAAATTGGAAACTCTCTTGAAAGGTGTGCTCTGACCTTCCCTTTTCTGTGTAAAAAGGGAATAAAGAATGTGCTAGCCTCACATGCACCAAGATTCCTAAACAGCTGAATAGATAATTGCATTGGATCCCAGAAGATGTAAGGTTGGGCTAATGTCTCTCTGGAAACAATTGCTGGTAAGACATAATTCCATCTCGCCAGACATTGGTTTCAGTGAGATACGTATCTGCCCTAATAGCTGCATATGATCACCTTTACACACAGGGACAGAGGATGTGATACGATATATATTAGACATTGATCTCCTTCGTGCATCTCTACACTCAGCACTCATTTGCATTAATCCAGGGATATACACAGTGCTCTCCTTTGACAAATACCTTGTATTATACATCTGTGCCTTTGATTCTCAGATTTCTGCAAACAAGAAATGTCAAGGTTTAACTGACAAAAAAATAGGGAAAAAATAAACAAGAAAAACTAAGTAAATATCCTCTGTGTCAGAAAAAAGAAAAAATAACCTGAGAGTTATAGGAAAACATTAGTTGCTTTCAGGCTTCAGATTTCATGCAGGATGATTATAAATTTAAAAGGATTTTTAGAAACTAGTAGGTAGTGGAATTATGCAAAATTGTGCTATGTAATGAAAAAAAAACACTTAGTGTTCTGTATTCGTTTTGCTCTGTTGCCAGGTTTAAAGTAAAGCATGAAAATGGAAATTTTGTTTAGTATAATTTACAGCATTACCACAGGAAAATTATCAAATATTATCGTTTACTACGCTGTAAAGAATTGTAGGCTAGATTTGATTAGAAAAAAAAAACTTTATCAACCTTTAATTGCACTTGGTACATTACATTAAGTGGGACAATCATTTGCAATCAAAAATAGCAAGGACTTATTTTAGAGGAAATATCAATCAGTTTTAATTGTTTCAAACAATTTGGTTTTGTGATTAACAAAAAGGAGATATTTCAGCATGTTCAACAATTAAGTATAACATATTTTGGTAAAGCAACTAAAAAAGAAAGAATTACAGATTTTTTATGGTGCTGATACATTCTCTCAGAAGAAGTGGAACAAACACAATCTTAAAATTGGTAAATTTTATTACAAAACATCATCCTTAAAAGTGAATTTTGGGGTAACAAAGTCCCCCAAACAATATGATAGAGTTAAAATGAGCGCGTATCAATCGGCGTGGTAAACCTAAGCACCCTGGGGGATGCGGAATAAGGAGCCTTTCATGACCTCACTCTAAGAACCCATGACATTGTTATATAGGTTACATTTATTGGGAAGTTCTAAACCCTTCTTCCCTGTGTGTGCTACCCCTGGCTGCCTGGAGTTTGATATCTGTTGAAAGCTACATCGTAGTTCCATTTCTGACCCTCTACGCCTTTTGACACACTATGGGAGATTGTTTTTATGAGATCCAGTTTTGTTGTTCTCATTTGGTTACATTCATATTGCACCCCCTGAACCCCTGAAGAAGCCTAAGGGTGAAACGCGTTGGTATACTGCACCCCCCTTCCCACTATTTGCATATAGTGGGGCAAAAAAGTATTTAGTCAGCCACCAATTGTGCAAGCTCTCCCACTTAAAAAGATGAGAGAGGCCTGTAATTGGCATCATAGGTAGACCTCAACTATGAGAGACAAAATGAGAAAAAAATCCAGACAATCACATTGGCTGATTTGGAAAGAATTTATTTGAAAACTATGGTGGAAAATAAGTATTTGGTCAATATCAAAAGTTCATCTCAATACTTTGTTATATATCCTTTGTTGGCAATGACAGAGGTCAAACGTTTCCTGTAAGTCTTAACAAGGTTGGCACACACTGTTGCTGGTATGTTGGCCCATTCCTCCATGCAGATCTCCTCTAGAGCAGTGATGTTTTGGGGCTGTCGCTGGGCAACACGGACTTTCAACTCCCTCCAAAGGTTTTCTATGGGGTTGAGATCTGGAGACTGGATAGGCCACTCCAGGACCTTGAAATGCTTCTTACAAAGCCACTTCTTCCTTGCCCGGGTGGTATGTTTGGGATTATTGTCATGTTGGAAGACCCAGCCACGTTTCATCTTCAATGCCCTTGCTGATGGAAGGAGGTTTGCACTCAAAATCTCACGATACATGGCCCCATTCATTCTGTCCTGTACATGGATCAGTCGTCCTGGTCCCTTTGCGGAGAAACAGCCCCAAAGCATGATGTTGCCACCCCCATGCTTCACAGTAGGAATGGTGTTCTTTGGATGCAACTCAGCATTCTCTCTCCTCCAAACACGAAGAGTTGTGTTTCTATCAAACAGTTCTATTTTGGTTTCATCTGACCATATGACATTCTCCCAATCCTCTTTTGGATCATCCAAATGCTCTCTAGCAAACTTCAGATGGGCCCGGACATGTACTGGCTTAAGCAGGGAGACACTGGCACTGCAGGATCTGAGTCCCTGGTAGTGTAGTGTGTTACTGATGGTAGCCTGTGTTACGTTGGTTCCACCTCTCTGCAGGTCATTCACTAGGTCCCCCCGTGTGGTCCTGGGATTTTTGCTCACCGTTCTTGTGATCATTTTGACCCCACGGGGTGAGATCTTGCGTGGAGCCCCAGATTAAGGGAGATTATCAGTGGTCTTGTATGTCTTCCATTTTCTAATTATTGCTCCCACAGTTGATTTGTTCACACCAAGCTGCTTGCCTATTGCAGATTCAGTCTTCCCAGCCTGGTGCAGGTCTACAATTTTGTTTCTGGTGTCCTTCGACAGCTCTTTGGTCTTCACCATAGTGGAGTTTGGAATGTGACTGTTTGAGGTTGTGGACAGGTGTCTTTTATACTGATAACAAGTTCAAACAGGTGCCATTGATACAGGTAATGAGTGCAGGACAGAGGAGCCTCTTAAAGAAGAAGGTACAGGTCTGTGAGAGCCAGAAATCTTGCTTGTTTGTAGGTGACCAAATACTTATTTTCCACCATAATTTGCAAATAAATTCTTTCCAAATCAGCATTTTGGCTTAAATTTATGATGATTTTTTTTTATTGGATATATTTTATTGCAAAAAGTCAAAATTATTGTTTGGTTTTTTTAAATTGTCAGTCTTTTTTGTTTATATCGCAAAGAAATAAAAAATGCAGAGGTGATCAAATACCACTGATAGAAAGTTCAATTCGTGGGAAAAAAGGATGTAAATTTAATTTGGGTGCAGTGTTGCATGACTGTGCAATTGTCAGTTAAAGTAACACAGCTCTGTAACACAAAAAATGGCCTGGTCAGGAAGGGGGATAAATCTTCTGGAAGGCTCAATCCCTGGCCTATCATACATCATCCTGCACCTGTGTTTACATTTACATAGGTACAGGAAATTATGCAATCTTCTCTCTCTGGACACATTTCGTCCCAGAGAGAGAAGAAAGCAGATACACGTTAGTAAAAACACTACACATTTACAGTAAAATCACATACATGTCACAGTTAACCCCCTGATCGCCCCCACTGAACCCCTTCACTGCCCTGTCACCAGTGTCATTAGTACAGTGTACAGATTTTTTTTACTGATCACTGTATTAGTATCACCAACGACTTCAGATAGTCCCTTCCAGATAGCATCAGATTGCCCGTCACTACACCAGTCATTTAACCCCTTGATTGTCAGGCAGACATACTCAATAATCCTATTGCTAGTATAGTGTCTGAACGGATCAATATCTTTGGTCAGATCAGCACTATAGCAGCATTCACATTAGTACAGTGTCCCCAAAAATGCAGTGTTAGCGGGATCAGCCTGCTAACACCTGCGTTTAGCCCCTACACTTAAGCCCCCTCCCCCCTTCTCCCCCAGCAAGTGCATTGTCAGTAGGTCACTGTCACTTGATACATTACACAAAATCGCAGTGTTCACAAAATCAGGCCTGATCTCTGCTAGCACTAAATTTTTACGTAGCAGTTCAAGCAGTCCCTGACAGCCAGATGCTTTTTTTCCCGTGAGTCGCACTAGATACCTATAAATTTAGTGGCCAAAATGTCCAACGAAAGGTATTCTAGTGAATTCTACAGGACTCTGAGTATGTCAGATGAGAGCGAAGGGGAAGCCTCACTGACAGGATCTGCCTCAAAATACGAAACTGTAGACGGCACTGGCACCCTGACAGATAGCTCAGATGATGAAGTAGAGGTCGCTGATAAGGTTAGGTGTACCCAACCCTGTTCCCAGGTTGCTGAGATGTTACAATTGCATGATGATTCTCATGTGCAGCAGAGTGCCAGTACTATTGCCGCTCAACCTGTTGGTGAACTGTCGAGCACCAGAGCGGCCTAGTACATCCTGGCTATTCACATACCAGCACTGCAGTATGACTTGGTGATGTGGCGAGTCCCTAAGTGCAGTACAAGCTGGTACTGTGGCTAGCACAAGTAGTGTCCCGCAGCCACCAAGAATTCGCACACAGGCCCGTAGAGCCCATAGTGTCCTTCCGGATGTGCCTGCAAATCCTGATTGGCAGCCCACAGTTTCTGCAGCACCCATACTTTCCCCATCCACTGTCCAACCTGAAATTCAGATGGAAACAGCAAATTTAACTACTTCTCTTGATTTTTTTTTAGCTGTTTTTCACAGAAGATCTGTATGCATTCATTGTGGATCAAAGCAATTTATACGTACAACAGTTTATCGCTACCAATCCAGATTCAAACCTTGCCAGACCATTTGCATGAAAACCTATTACGGTTTCCAAATTTAAAGTTTTTTTGGGCCTAATCCTCAACATGGGTATTACTAAAAACTTAATTGCAGTTGTATTGGTCCACAAACCCGATTCATCATATCCCCATGTTCTCTGCTGCCATGGCCAGGCATAGATATGGGAATATAATGCGATTTATGCATTTCAACGACAATAAACTGTCATCTTTGGGGTGACCCTGAATTTGACTGGCTCCACAAAATTTGGCCCTCATAAATCACCTTAACCAAAAATGTGTCTATACTCCCAGCAAAACAAATGTGTTTTGACCCCTAGATATGGGGTCAAGATGTATAAGACCTTTGAGAGGGCAACAGGCTATACACGTAAGTTTTGGATTTACGTGGAGCCCCCCTGGATGCCCAGACTACATGGGGAGCAGTGGCAACATATTTTGGGACTTGGTGTCATCCTTTTTCTATATGCGGTACCACTTACAGTCATGGCCGAAATTGTTGGCACCCTTGATATTTTTCCTGAAAATCAAGTATTTCACACAAAAAAGGTATTGCATTAACACATGTTTTGCTATACACATGTTTATTCCCTTTGTATGTATTGGAACAAATATAAAACAGAGGCAGAAAAGCAAATATGACATAATGTCACACAAAACCCCAAAAATGGGCTGGACAAAAGTATTGGCACCCTTAACTTAATATTTGGTTGCACACCCTTTGGAAAACATAACTGAAATCAGTCGCTTCCTATAACCATCAATAAGCTTCTGACACCTCTCACCCGGAATTTTGGACCACTCTTCCTTTGCAAACAGCTCCAGGTCTCTCTTATTGGAAGGACACCTTTTCCCAACAGCAATTTTAAGATCTCTCCACAGGTGTTCAATGGGATTTAGATCTGGGCTCATTGCTGGCCACTTCAGAACTCTCCAGCGCTTCTTTGCCATCCATTTCTGAGTGCTTTTTGACGTATGTTTGGGGTCATTGTCCTGCTGGAAGACCCAGGATCTTGGACGCAAACCCAGCTTTCTGACACTGGGCCCTACAGTGCGACCCAAAATCCTTTGGTAATCCTCAGATTTCATGATGCCTTGCACACAGTCAAGGCACCCAGTGCCAGAGGCAGCAAAACAACCCCAAAACATCATTGAACCTCCACCATATTTTACCGTAGGTACTGTGTTTTGTTCTTTGTAGGCCTCATTCCGTTTTCGGTAAACAGTAGAATGATGTGCTTTACCGAAAAGCTCTATCTTGGTCTCATCTGTCCACAAGACGTTTTCCCAGAAGGCTTTTGGCTTACTCAAGTACATTTTGGCAAACTGTAGTCTTGCTTTTTTATGTCTCTGTGTCAGCAGTGGGGTCCTCCTGGGTCTCCTGCCATAGCGTTTCATTTCATTTAAATGTCGACGGATAGTTCGCGCTGACACTGATGCTCCCTGAGCCTGCAGGACAGCTTGAATGTCTTTGGAACATGTTTGGGGCTGCTTATCCACCATCCGGACTATTCTGCGTTGCAATCTTTCATCAATTTTCCTCATCCGTCCACGACCAGGGAGATTAGCTACAGTGCCATGGGTTGCAAACTTCTTGATAATGTTGCGCACTGTGGACAAAGGCAAATCTAGTTCTCTGGAGATGGACTTGTAACCTTGAGATTGTTGATATTTTGCCACAATTTTGGTTCTCAGGTCCTCAGACAGTTCTCGTCTCCTCTTTCTGTTGTCCATGCTTAGTGTGGCACAGACAGACACACAATGCAAAGGTTAAGTGAACGTCTCTCCTTTTTATCTGCTTTCAGGTGTGATTTCTATATTGCCCACACCTGTTACTTGCCCCAGGTGAGTTTACAGGAGCATCACATGCTTGTAACATTCTTATTTATCCGCAGTTGTGAAAGGGTGCCAATACTTTTGTCCAGCCCATTTTTGGAGGTTTGTGTGACATTATGTCGAATTTGCTTTCTTTCCTCCCTTTTTTTGTTTTGTCCCAATACACACAAAGGGAATAAACATGTGTATAGCAAAACATGTGTTAATGCAATACGTTTCGTGAGAAATACATGATTTCCTGGAGAAATATCAAGGGTGCCAACAATTTCGGCCATGACTGTATATGTTTATATATTTTTATTTAAGCGTGCCACTATATAGACATTTTTACAATCTTGGAATTGGCGCATGTGGCACTGTGCGACCTAATCGCCGAGTCTTCCCCAACGGCTTGTACATACCCATCTTAGAAAGGGGGAAAAAGCCTGCTTGAGAAATGATGAATTGCTCGCCATGAAGTGGAAGGACAAACGGGATGTTTTCCTCCTGTCTTCCATTCACGCAGACACAACCTTCCAAATTGCCACAATTGAGAAGCCCCTCTGTGTCCACGACTATAACCTTAACAAGGAAGGGGTGGACTTCAACGACCAGATGATGAAGCCGTACTTAGTTTCAGGAAAAGCCAGATGCTGGTACAAAAAAGTGTCTGTTTATGTATTTCAACTGGCTCTATATAACGCTTTTGTGCTTTACAAAGCAACTGGACATAGTTAATCCTTCCTAAAATTCCAGGAAGAGATCATCATGGCCTTTTTGTATCCAGAAGGTGCTATGGCCCAAACCCCCAACCCAAATGCAGTTAGCCGGTTGCATGAGAGGCATTTTCCTGATGCCATTCCTGGTACCCCAACCCAAAGGACACCTAAAAAAAGATGTTGTGTCTGTAGCAGAGAATTAGGCATGACACCCGCTTTTTTTTGTCCCTCCTGTCCTGGCCAACGTGGTCTCTGCCTCAAGGACTGCTTCCGTTCCTACCATACACTAGTGGACTATTAGTATAGGGTACAGGAAGGCACAGTTCAGAGCACATATTTGCACAGGGTCTCGAAAAGGTGGTAGTCATTAAACTGGTTATCGCATTTTGAGAGACCCTACAATCTGTTAAATTTTTTTTTTAAAAAGTAAAAAAAAGTTACAATTTTAAAAACCAAAAATAGTTGTAGTTTTTTTTTGTTGTTGTCGAGTTACTGTTTTACTGTTACTGTTTTATTGCTAACCATTGCTCTTTTCTTTGCAGGAATGTCATTCACTTGCAGCACCGATCTGCTTATTCTAACAGCAACAGGGTCTCGCTCTCAGAATATACTTAAGTGTGTGCAGCACTGTTGGATGAGATTTTTAATTCATAGTTAAAAAGGAGCATATATGCCCAAACATGGGGGCCTAGGGTGGCCAGTGGGTGGATGTCCCCTCTGCTTCTGCATATATATTTTATAATGTTTTTGTCATATATTTCAATAAAAAAAATTGTTTTATCGAGTTACTGTTTTATTGTTATTGTTTTATTTTTAACTACTGCTGTTTTTTTGCAGGAATGCCATTCAGCTGAAGAACCAATCTATTTATTTTGACAGCAACAGGGGGGGGGGGTCTTTCTCTCAGAATATACTTAAGTGTGCACAGCACTGTTGGATGACATTTTTCATCTGCAATTAAAAAAGAGCATATATGCCCAAGCATATGGGTCTGGGGTGGCCAGTGGGTGGATGGCCCCTATGCTCTGGCATATATATTTTATAATATTTTTTGGCACATATTTAAAAAAAAAAGTTGTTTTATTGAGTTACTGTTTTGTTAACCATTGCTGTTTTCTGTGCAGGAACACCATACAGCTGCAGCACAGAGCTGTTTATTCTGACAGCAACAGGGTCTTGCTCTCAGAATATATGTATGTGCAGCGCTGTTGGTTGACATTTTTCATCCGCAGTTAATAAAGAGCATATATGCCCAAGAATGAGGGCCTGGGGTGGTCAGTGGGTGGATGGCCCCTATGGTTTGGCATAGATTTTTTAAATATTTGGGGGCAGAGCTTTCTTCATCCACATCGGTCGATGTGAATAGAGGAATCTATTAGATTTTTTTTTCCATTCAGATCACGGGCTGAACGACAAAGAAAAATAACATTGCATATGTGCCCACCATTAGAAGTGGGTGGATGCAGGGTGGTATATTCCAATAGTGGGCATACCACACACTTTTTCTGGCAGAGATTTCTTCTCTTTTTTTCATTCAGCCCACAGGCTGCATGAAAAAAAAAAAAAAGAACATAGCATATATACCCAACAAATACCAGCGGCGTACTGGTAGATTACTGGACTTTGAGTGGTTATACCAGGATGATGCCTGCAGCTGATATATACATTCCCTATGATAGAAGTAAAAAAATAAAAAATAAAGGGACAGTGTAAAAATAATAAAAAAATAAAAATAACTGTATGTACGGTATGTAAACAGCTGGATGTGAGGTATGGCCGCGAATGTCAGACTGAGGGCAATAATTCTAGCACTAGACCTCCTTTGTAAATCTAAAATGATAGCCTGTAAAGGCTTTTATAGTGACACGTATGGATATAAAAAAATGTATGCAGTTTGTAGCCATTGCACAATTTTAAAGCATGTCATGTTTGGTATCTATTTACTCAGCATACCATCATCTTTTATAATTTACAAAACAATTGGCCAATATATTGTGTTTTTGTGCATTAAAAGTAAAAAAAAGTGTATTTAAAAAAAGAAATATTGCGTTTGAAAAATAGCTGCGTGAGTACTATGTGACATAAAAAATTGCAGCACCCTCCACTTTATTCACTAGGGTGTCTGCTTTAAAAAATATATAATGTTTGGGGGTTCAAAGTAATTTCCTAGCAAAAAATAAAGATTTTTTCATGTGAATAAAAAAGTGTCAGAAAAGGCTTGGTCTTCAGGTGGTTACAAGAGCGAGTAATGTGTAAAGTAAACTTCTAACGCTGGGCATAAAATGCCCCCCCCCCCCCCAGTCAATAAAGGAATTTATTTTTTTTACCGCAAGCTTTTGGAAAATGCCAAAAATATTTTTTTTTTTTACACAAAGTTGTTGCTTAAATTATGTATTGCTCACACATGCCATGGGAATATGTGGCATTACTCCCCAAAATATATTCTGATACTTCTGAGTATGGGGGTACCACAATGTGAGAGACTTATTTGGCAGTCTAGCCATGTACAGGACCCCAAAATCCAATAAGCACCTTCAGGCTTTTAAAGGGCTTTATTTCCTCTTTACACTTCCTGACTACCTATCACAGTTTCGGAGGCCCTGAAATGCCAGAATAGAACGAACCTCCCCAAATGACCCCTTTTTGGAAAGTAGACACTCCAAGAAATTTTATAAGAAGCATGGTGAGTATCTTGTACATCTCGTTTTTTTACCACAAGTTTTTGGAAAATGAAGAAAGAAAGCAAAAACATATTGTTTGTGTTATTTTTTTTGTTTTTCAAAACCTTGTGAGAAAAAATGAGATCTGCAAAATACTCACCATGCCTCTTTTTACCACTTGCCCTCTAGAGGATCTACCCCCTTTAATGACCAGGCCTCTTTTTGCTACTCGGCGCTGCACTAATTCAACTGATAATTGTGCGTATATGCAATGCTGTACCCAAACGAAATGTACGTCCTTTTTTTCACACAAATAGAGCTTTCTTTCGGTGGTATTTGATCACCCGTGCACTTTTTATTTTTCGCGCTGTAAACAAAAAAAGACAGAAATTTTGAAGAAAAACAATATATTTTTGTTACTTTCGGCTATAAAAAATACATAGTAAGCTCAAAGTTAGTTATAAATTTAAGCCAAAATGTATTCTGCTGGTAAAAAGTGTATATTGATTGCTTTGTGTGAACTTTATAGCGTCTACAAACTATGGTATAGATACTGCAATTTACACCATTATTTTGCTAGACAGCACCGCACTAGTTTAACAGACAATTGAGCGATCATGCAAAACGGTACATAAATGATATTTATGTCCCTTTTTTCACACAAATAGATCTTTCTTTTGGTGGTATTTGATCACCTGTGCGCTTTTTATTTTTGGCACTATAAACAAACATTTTTTTGAAATAAAATGTTTTTTGAAAAAAATTATATTTTCTCATTTCGGTCATAAAAAATATCCCAAAAAACTAAAATTTTGTCATAAATTTAGGTCAAAATGTATTCTGCTACATGTTTTTGGTTAAAAAAATCCCAATAAGTGTATATTGATTGCTTTGTGTGAAAGTTATAGCGTCCACAAACTATGGTATAGATATTACTTTCTGACTGCCCATCACATTTCTTGAGGTGCTAAAATACCAGGATAGTACAAACACCCCCAAATGACCCCTTTTTTTAAAGTAGACACCCTAAGCTATCTTCTGAGAGGTATGTTGAGTCCATGGAAGATTTATATTTTTATGGAAGATGGAGAGCGGAATTCAGCTTTCCAGAACAGTGTGTTCCCGTGAAGCACACCCCCCGCCCCCTAGTAAAAACACTCCCCTCACACAGTTTACCCTTTGCCTAAAAATGTTAACCCCTTCCTACAAAGTGCCATTAATACAGTGTCAGTGTTTTTTTTTTTGCACTGATCACTGTATTGGTGTCACTGGGGATTTCAGTTCCCCCTCAGTGTCAGAATGTCCGCCGCAGTTACGCAGTCCCGCCATAAGTCGCTGATCACCGCCATAAGTGGCTGATCGCTGCCATTATTAATATAAAAAAAATTTAAATTCCAGTATATATACCGCCATTTGTAAACGCTATAACTTTCACGTAAACAAATTAATTTACACGTATTGGGATTTTTTTTAGCAAAGACGTCGCAGAATGCATTTTGGCCGCAATTTATGACAAAATTTGATTTTAACATTTTTCTACTGGACATGTTTTATAGAAAATAGTCCAAAATATTTTTTTTTCTCAAAATTGGCGGTCTTTTTTTTTTTATAGCGCAACAAATAAAAACCGCACAGGCAATTAAATAGCACCAAAAGAACGCTCAATGGAGGGTGCTACAATGGAGGGTGCTACAATTTTTTATATCACATAGTACTCGAGCAGCGATTTTTCAAAAGCAAATTTTTTTAAAAATACACTTTTTTTACTTTTAATGCACAAAAACACAATATATTGGCCACGTATTTGGTAAGATATAAAAGATGATGGTATGCCGAGTAAATAGATACCAAACATGACATGATTTAAAACTGCACATACCCCGTGCAATGACGACAAACTGCATACAATTTCAATATCCGTAGGCAATATTTTAAAAGCCTTTACAAGCTACCATTTTAGATTTACAGAGGAGGTCTAGTGTTAGAATTACTGCCCTTGATCTGATGTTCGCGACGATACCTCACGTGCATGGTGCAACCACTGTTTACACACTGGCACAGGGTCAACGCTCGCGCACACACGTATGCATGCGTGAAGGGAGGTTTTTTAATTTTTTTAAGTTATTTTGATTTTTTAAAATGATTTTTATACTGTCCATTTTATTTTTTTTTTATCACTTTTAATGCGATCACAGGGAATGCAAATATCCTCTATAAAACGTCAATGGGCATTGTCATACATTCTTTTTTGAGAAATCTGGGGTCTATCAGACTCTAGATCTCTCCTCTGCCCTTACATTATCTAATCAAACCAAGATCAGCGTGATCAGATGCTTTCCCAATTTACAAATGGCACGGTTTATATTTTGCGAAACTGAAGTGATGAAATGCTCGTAGCTTTCGATTTATTAGACTATAGAGATGATTGGCACCATTCTGGTCTGCAAAGCTCTATGATCAGCTGGCAGACGACGGCACGGGACTGCCCGAGAAGGCTGTGGAAAGCAGCAGGAGAGGGGGGGGGCATCATCTCCCACTGCTTGTAAAAGCAATCCTGCAGCTAATTAGACACTAGGATTGCTTTTACATGAAAGCCGATCACCGGCTGAAAAAAATGATACCAGGATGATGCCTGCAGCTGCAGGCATCATCCTGGTATAACCATTCAAAGTCCAGTGATGTACCAGAACGTTGCTGGTCCTTATTGGGTATATATTCTATGTTCTTTTTTTTTTTTGTATGCAGACCGTGGGCTGAATGAAAAAAAAAAAAGAAGAAATCTCTGCCAGAAAAAGTGTGTGGTATGCCCACCATTAGAATATACCACCCTGCATCCACCCACTTCTAATGGTGGGCACACATTATGTCGCACAGTGCCACATGTGCCAGTTCCAAGATTGTACAAATGTCTAAATAGTGGCACGCTTGAAAAAAATTGTCCACGTATAAGTGGTACCCCATATGGAAAAAGGATGACGCCAAGTCCCAAACTATCTTGCCACTGCCCCCCATGTAGTCTGGACATCGGGGGGGGGGGGGGCTCCACGTGACTATGTTTTCCCTCATAAATCCGAAATTTATAAGTATAGCCTGTTGTCCTCTCACAGGTCTTCTACATCTTGACCCCACATCTGCAACACTTGCTGGGGAGAAATTGTTTGAATGCAAGGCAGCCAGAAAAATTAATGAGGGACTCATCAATGCAGATGTTTTGCTGGGGAGAATAGACATCTGCAAATTTTTGGTTAAGGTGATTTGCAAGGGGCTGAATTTTGTGGAGCCAGTCAAATTCAGGGTCACCCCGAGGACAACAGAGTGTATTGTCGTTGAAAACCATAAAACACATTATACTCTGATATCTATGCCTGGCCATGGCAGCAGAGAACACAGGCATATGAAGAATTGGGTCTGTGGACCAATAAAACCGCAATAAATTTTTTTTAGTAATGCACATGTTGAGGGTCAGGTCCAAAAAAAATTTAAATTCGGAAACGGTAATGAGTTTCCATGCGAATGGTCTGGCAAAGTTTGAATTTGGGTTGGCGGGGATAAATTGTTATGCATATAAATTGCTTTGATCCACAACCAATGCATACAGATCTTCCATGAAAAACAGCTCCAAAAAATCAAGGGGAGTAGTTAAATTTGCTATTTCCACCTGAATTCCGGGTTGGGCAGTGAATGGGGGAAGTACGGGTACTGCAGAATTTGTGGGCTGCCAATCGGGATTTGCAAGCACATCCGGAAGGATGCTAGGGGCTCTATGGGCCTGTGTGCGAATTCTTTGTGGTTGCGGGACAATACTTATGCTCGCCACTGCACCAGCTTGTTTTGCACTTATAGGACTCGCCACGTCACCAAGTCATACTGCAGTGCTGGTATTATTATTATTATACAGAATTTATACAGCATCAACAGTTTGCTCAGCGCTTTACAATATAACGGGAGACAATATAGCAACAATACAGTTCAATACAAGAGGGTTAGGAGGGCCCTGCTCCTTGGAGCTTACAATCTAAGAGGTATGTGAAAGACCAGGATATACTAGGCCACTAGTGCTCGCCAGTTCACCAAAAGGTAGTGTGGCACTAGTACTGGCACTCTTCTGCATATACAAGTCATCAAAATTTACCAACAAGCGCTAACAGAGATCAGGCCTGATTCTGCCAACACTGCGGTTTTGTGTACAATGTATCAAGTGACAGTGACCTACTAACACTGCACTTGCTGGGGGAGAAGGGGGGGTAAGCATAGGGGCTAAACGCAGGTGCTAACAGGTGCCACTAACGCTGCATTTTTGGGGATGCTGGTATAGTGCTGATCTGATCAAAGATATTGATCCGTTCAGACACTTTACTAGCAATGGAGGTTTATTGTGTATGAGCATGTTCCTGGCAATCAAGGGGTTAAATGTGATTACTGGTGTACTGACGGGCAATCTGATGCTATCTGAGAGGGGAGTGAAAACTGCGGGAGTGCAAATCACAAATATATATGTGATTTTGCGCACCCATGCCGCCCTGTAGCAGTATTTCTGCTATAGGGCGGTCAGGAAGCGGTTACAGAAGTGGTTTGTGTTACGTCGCTGCAGTACTTTAACTGACAATTGCGCGGTAGTGCAACGATACACCCAAATTAAATTTACATCTTTTTCCCCCATGAATTGAGCTTTCTTTTGGTGGTATTTGATCGCCTGTGCGGTTTTTTTGCGCTATAAAAAAAAAGACTGACACTTTTGAGAAAAAAAAATATTTTGGACTATTTTCTATAAAACATGTCCAGTAAAAAAATTTAAAAATCATATTTTGTCATACATTTTGGCCAAAATGCATTCTGCAACATGTCTTTGCTGAAAAAAATCCCAATACGTGTAAATTAATTGGTTTACGTGAAAGTTATAGCATTTACAAATGATAATGGCGGCGATCAGCGACTTATGGCGGCGATCAGCAGCTTATTGCGGCAATCAGCGACTTATGGTGGGACTGTGTAACTGCGGCGGACATTTTGACACTGAGGGGGAACTGACTTGGGGGTCACTGAAATCCACAGTGACACCAATACAGTGATTAGTGCAGAAAAAAAAAAAAAAAAAACAGACACTGTACTAATGGCACTGAGTAGGAAGGGGTTAACATTTTTAGGCAAAGGGTAAACTGTGTGAAGGGAGTGTTTTACTAGGGGGCGGGGGTGTGCTTCACAGGAACACACTGTCCCGGAAAGCTGAACTCTGCTCTCCGGAACAGTGTGCTGGAAACTGACAGGGAGGAGAGCTGCAGTGTAAACACTGCAGCCTTCCTCTCTGTCACCGTTTGGCGGTAATCGCCGGGCTCCAGCGGGTAATTACCTGCTGGGACCCGGTGATGGACACCCGTGTCCGGCGGAGCAGGTAGGGCGGTCGTGCGCCTTGTGCACGCCCCCTACCCAATATGCAAAATCATGTATATATATACGTGATTTTGTGCAGCGGTGCCTCCCTGACGCAGTATATGTACTGTGGCTGGTCGGCAACTGGTTAAATTCTTTGGGGTGTCTATGAGGAAGTTATGCACCTTCAGGCTTTTAAAGTGGTCATTGGATTTCAGGCTCCTGCATGTGGCTAGGCTCCCAAAACGTCTCACAGATGTGGAATCCCTATACTCAGTAGAAGTAGCAGAATGTATTTTGGGGTGTAATACCACATATACCCATGGCATGTGTGAGCAAAATATCATTTAAGTGACAACTTTGTGTAAAAAAGAAAAATGTCTTTGTAATATTCCAAAAATTTGTGGAAAAAAATAAATCTTCCATGGACTCAACATACCTCTCAGCAGATAGCTTAGGGTGTCTACTTTCCAAAAAGGGGTCATTTGGGGGTGTTTGTACTGTCCTGGTATTTTAGCACCTCAAGAAATGTGATGAGCAGTCAGAAAGTAAAAGCTGTGTAAATTCCATTATTGATACCATAGTTTGTAGATGCTATAACGTTCACAAAACCAATTAATATGCAGTTATTGGGATTTTTTTTACCAAAGACATGTAGCAAAATACATTCTGGCCTAAATATATGATGAAATTTGAGATTTTTAGATTTTTTTTATGACAGAAATGAGAATGTTATTTTTTCAAAATATTCGGGTCTCTTTTTTTTATAGCGCAAAAAAACCCTAGAGGTGATCAAATACCACAAACAGAAAGCTCTATTTGTGTGAAAAAAGGGCATAAATTTCATTTATGTACAGTATTGCATGACCATGCAATTATCAGTTAAACTAACACAGCGTCATATAGCAAAAAAATGGCGTAAATTCTAATATCTATACCACCATTTATAGACGCCATAACCTTCACACAAAGACATAGCAAAATACATTTTGGTCTAAATTTATGATGACATTTGAGTTCATTGGATATTTTTTATAACAGAAATTGGAAAATATAATTTTTTTTCAAAACCTAAACTTTTTTCACACTTTTTTTTGTTTATAGCACAAAAAACCTCAGAGGTGATTAAATACCACCAAAAGAAAGCTTTATTTGTGTGAAAAAAAGGACATACATTTCATGTATGTACAGCATTGCATGACCGCACAATTGTCTGTTAAACTAGTGCGGTGCTGTCTAGCAAAATAATGGTAATAATATCATTTATGTACCGTTTTGCATGATCGCTCAATTGTCTGTTAAACTAGCGCAGCACTGTATAGCAAAAAATGGCGTAAATTGCAGTATCTATACAATAGTTTGTAGATGCTATAACTTTCACACAAAGCAATTAATATACATTTATAGGGATTTTTTTAACCAAAGACATGTAGCAGAATACATTTTGGCCTACATTTATGACTAACTTTGAGCTTACTATATATTTTTTATAGCCGAAAGTAACAAATACGGCTTTTTTTTCAAACTTTTGGTCTTTTTTTGGTTATAGCGCAAAAAATAAAATACCACCAAAAGAAACACTGTTACCAAGAAAGAATAGTTGGGAATAAACGTATGGCTTTTTAACCATCAACAAGAGTGCAATACATTTTTAAAAAGGATTTGTACCGTAATGGGGAGAAATAGCCAGTGTTTGTAGTTAAATGACCTGTAAAAAGATGTCTGCAAAGAAAATGACTCAGATGTAATCTCCCCTGTTGTATGTGTGACTTTCTGGTACCCTACATTGCAAACTAAAATTCAGAACTGCCACAGTAACGTAGAATGGAACCACTGCAGCAAAGGGTTATCTTTCAGACCTTTCAAAGAAAAATATGTTTTGCTGTGTGAAGCTGCATTTCTGATGATAAATATTAATATTTTGGTTTTGTCAAGAAACCTGTCATGTGACAACCCAAACCATCTTAAAATATATACTTTTATCTTCCACTTTGTGCATAATTGTTCATATATGCTGTCAGTCCATATCCTTCAAACACCTTACTTTTATCAGCATAGCTTTGTAATACTATAAGAGCCCACTGTGACTTGTTTTTTTTTTTTTCAAACTTTGGCTATACTGTTTGACACAGGTGAAGGAAAGGCAGCAAATAAATCGTAATGGAAGCAAAAATAACAAAAGTTTAAAAATCAAGACTCAACATTGTTGCACTCTACTAAATAAGTAAGTAAATACAAATGGTAAATATGGTAAATGCCTCAAGAGGGTCAATAGAAGAAATTTGTCATTGCCCGTACTTGTGTGGCAGCTGGCAGCGATTTAGGCTGAAGTCACACTATAGCATTCATATCACACATTCACCCCCAGCTAATAGAGAGATTATGAGTAGAAATCCAAAGAATGCCCGGGGTGATAGAAAATTTGGAGTTCAAAAAGGAACAGTCTAATGGGTACCAGGTCCTGAAAATAAAGCTGAACCATCAACCTTCTCCATATCAATACAGGCAGGTTTATTTCTCATTTGGATATTACTGCTTTGGCGAATTCAATGTCCATAAAGTTCCCCCCACAGAGTCCAGCATAGCAAAGCAAGGAATTTTACAGCTCTTAGTGATAAGTTTAATAAGGATGACAAAATTAAATAGTAGAGAATAAACTTTGTTTTTTTTTTCATGAATCAATGAATCTGAATGTCTTCCTTCTCCTTAGTAGAAATAGATTTTTAAATAGCAGCAACCTGCATAGGTTCAGGAGTGTTAGAATCGGGAGCATTCTGAACGAACTGACTAGTAGGGAAACTCATGCCAATATTATTTCCAAACATTCCCATTCTCTCCATCCCGTAAGACTCTGATCAATTTGGATATATAATTGGATAAGAGTCTCAAGACAGTTAGGAGTCTCTACTCTGGTGAACCCAACTTTTACCTTTTTAGAGAGCCCTTGGCAGAATTGGCTCTTTTGGGTTGCTGGGTTCCAAGTGGTATGTAAAAGATAACATCAAAATTTAGCTGCATACTCAACAACAATGGGGTTGACTTACTAAAGGCAAAGACTGTGCACTTTGCAAAGTGCAGTTGCTCCAGAGCTTAGCAAATGAGATCAATATTCACTTTGCAAAGAATACCTATTCAAGTACAAGGAAAATTTAAAAATAAAAACAACATTTTTGCTTGTACATGGATGGATGATGGAAGTCAGCAGAGCTTCTGCTCTTTATGCTCTGGAGCAACTACCCTTGCAGGGTGCAACTGCATTTGACAAAGTGCACAGTCTGTTTACCTTTAGTTAAATCAACCCCAAAGTGTTTACTCTGCCGCAAACTGTGCATCTTTGTTTCGACAGTAGCACATCAGTTGGGATCATCAAAAATTTGATTTACTGCGGTCACAATAAAATTTAAATAATTCAGAATTGCACTGTCTTGGGCTTCTTGGGCTTCTTCAATCAAAATGGTTATAATAAACAATACCTTATTCTTCTCTGAAATAAATGCAGAAGGTTGCATCTGAAAGTGTTGTATATGTGACATAATTAATGAACTCTCTGTAATGATGACAGTCTCCATTGAAATGGAGTGGTAGAGGTATATGTGTGTTAGCATCAACCTGGGAACACAAGTCCAGCAATTGCCTCTGTATAGCAAGGCTTTCCTCTTGTTGCCCTTTCACCACACTTTCAAGCTCAGAAAATGTTTCCTGGTAGGTAACACAAAACTCTTGCAGTTCAGCAGTTTGTTGCCTGAAAGGAGCCATAGCAGCTGCTATAGTGGCCTTCATGTATGTGGCCAGATTATTCTGTCATTGTTTGGGTTCAGGCCCAGAGGACAGTAGCAACAGCAGTAGAAATGGTCACACAGTAACTAGTAGGATAAATACACAAGCAGATACCTCTAGCAGGGCGCATGGGCTCATCTGGGGTATGGGGTTTAAGCACTAACCAGTCTTCCCCAGAGCTTCTGATGATGTTGACAGATTTTGCAGCATTCTAGTGCCAGGACGTGGTTCTCAGAATTGCTCCAACCGGAGGTGAGCACACCAGGGTCTTGTAGCAGATGTAGCATGTTGGGATCAAGCAGAAGCGTAGTCAGTGAACAAGCCGAAGGTCAGTAACAAGGGTTGCGGGTTGAGATTAAGCAAAAGCTTAGTTGATGAACAAGCCAAAAGTTGGTAATGTGTGTTTTTTGAAAATACAGACAGCAGCAGAAGCACAAGAAGCAAGATATTGCCTGGAGCAGAGCACAATAATTTGGCAAACAGGAGGTGCAGAGACATGGCTTAAATTGAAAGTCCATAGAGGAGAAAAAAGTTCAAGGTTCAGGGAAGAGCAAGGAGTTCAAGAAACAAGATATAAAGTCAGGTTTTCTAAGGGATCTAGCAAGGAGCTGTCCAGCATTTCATGTGGCACAGTAAGAGCTCCTGCCAGACTCAATTGGGGTCCTGAGTTCAGATCCAGACCCTGAAAAGAGGTGAGGTATGCTTCAGTTTTCTTGGTTAGGAACTGCTGCATCTCCGGTGGGGCAGGGGATTGAAGAATCTATAACACTATAGAATTCCCCAAACATGTTCTCTATTTTCTTGGCCCTTGGAGGTATTATTACTGGGCACATATGACAAAGTATAATCACAGCTTTGGCTTTAAATTGAGTAAGTGAGGTAGTTTTGTTGTGTAGTGTTACAAGTCCTCTTATTACCTAGGTGCAAAAGTGGGCTTTGTGTGAAATTTCCAGATGGTGGAGCTTGCTTGAGTTTAGCTTCACATTTGGCCCAGGAGCCATGTTTTATCAGGACACCCTAAATGTAGGCCTTATGAGCCTCCCATACTTGCACATGGTTGCAATCAGGGGTGGCATTCATGTCAAAATAAACGGTTAGTAGTTTGATTACATCTGCTAAGGAGGCCCCTGATAAGCTTCTAATGGTATGCACAATTGAATCTGAGGTGTGGCAGACATAAGAAAATGCATATAGGTGAATGGTCTGATCATGTGGTGTTTCCTAATTCTGATTTGGTGATCTTAGAAAGTTGTTGATTTGACTAAAAATAGTTAAAAACAAGTAAATGCCATATACGGGCTTGATAAAGGTAAAATCCTTGGTACTGGGGTGGTGAAGGTGCCAAGTGTCAACTAAATGTGTCTGATGCAGGGCCTGTAAAATTTGTTTACTGGAGCTATAGGGAGTAGATGCAGTACCCGATGAGATATTGAGTTTAATATCTAGCTGAATATTGAGGTTCCTACCCACTACAAGTACACCTTCTGAGCTTATCTAATGTGGTTATCAAGAAATGGCCATAATTTGAGTTTGGGCTTTACAGTACTGAAAAAGTGACTATAACTGTGCCAACCAATCCACTGAGAAAGAAGTGTCAGCAATTGTTTTCACTGCATGACTCCATGAGTGTCCTGGGGACCAACCTGGATAGAACTATGGTCATGCCTTTAGATCTGGATTCAACATTAGAACCATGGTGCAAAATCAGGAAATGGTGGTCTCTAAGTGCAGGAGCTCTATCCTCTCCAAAATGAGTTTCCCAAATAAAGGCTATGTGTGTGTCTTGTCTTTTCTGATCATGGAGGAGAAGCCTCAAAACTTGGGGAGTTGGTGTTTAAGTTGGAGGTTGACCATCCTTAAGCCCAAAGGGGGAATAGAAGGGGATGAGGAACAGTGGAAAGATAGGGAGTGGGGGACTGAAAGAAGGAGGAGGAAAACAGTACAAATAGAGAAGGGAAGGAAGGGGAAGGGTAGGCAGGTGAGTGAGACAGGAGATGTAAGACAGGTAGTACTAAATAAGAGATAGTTAGACTCATATTCCAAGGCAGAATGGGTCACAGCCCATATAGGGGGGAAGGTAGGTGACTATAAACAGGGAGGAGGCATGTTGTGGGCAAGTGTTACACAAACAATTGTGGAGCTGTCAATCCTGAGAGGAACAGTATGGTGTACAAATCAAACATTGTGATGCCAGAAAGGTCCTAGGTAGGGGTTTACTCTGTTCACCAACTAAAAGGTCCCCGTGGACAGGGAGAGACCAACAGCACTTGTGTGTGGATGAGGCATTTAGGACTTCCAGTCCGAAGTGAGTTTTTTGAGAGTTAGCTATGGGCTTAACATAAAGGAAAAGGGATTGTTGTGTGCCCTATGCTGTGCATCTCCATCCCAAAAAGACCAAATAGTAAACAACTACCATATATCAATAAGCATAAAGAACATGAAACCATACAAGCAATTATCCACTGTGATGATGTACTCCCCAGTGCTTCTCCATGAATTAAAATGTAGTTATGCAAGTGTAATTACAGTTTTATTAACAAATAGGGAATCTATTGACTTTAAGAAATGGTGATAATCCATAAACTAGATTGTAAATGATTCTTTATATTCCAGAGTGGTATCCTTTCCCTGAAGATGATAATTTGTTGAAACAATTTCGAAAGGTGTTGGATTTCCCTGAGTAAACTAACAATTAGGAGAGCATGGTTGTGGGGTGAAAATTAGCTGTGGGGGATACCATTGGATCTGTATTACATCATGTTATAAAGCTCATTATGTGACATTCAAAATCCTTAATTTGTGTTTGGAGTTCATTATGGAGATTGTTTTTATGTGTCTGGCACAAATTTAACTGTACAAATAAATATTGATATTTTAATTGAAATATGTGGTAGTAGGTTGCCTTCAAACTCCCAGTATAAGTACACCCATTTATAAAGTTTGCTATCCTCAGATGTTCAAACACCTTTTGGAGGATATCCAGAGATTGTCAATTATGTTCCTCTCCTGATTTGGAAGAATCTCATCTATAAAGATGCATCTTTTAACAAAATGTGTATACCTCTTCAAGATTCTTTTGGTCCTATTTGTTTGAAAACACCTGGATGGGTTCCAGTTTGCTTTGGGAATCAAATGGTCTTTGAGTAAATAAAAGAACACTATTTGTGCCAAAGGCTGCTGGATGCCTGCGTGTACAACAATTGAGAAAATAATACCAAAACCGCACAGCTGGGCACTATGCCACATGTGAAAAGGGACTCCTCAGTGGCTCTAAATGGAGGCTCTTTCTTGCAAGCCGCAAACAGTGGAGAACCTAATGTGGATTGGATTAAGACTTAGACCCTCAATCTTCTGCCCATCTTTATTATATTTCTTGTCATTGTGGGACAGACTGAAAGATAAACAGGATTTCAGATACTCACTTCCTTAACACTAATTTTTGTGAACCTTGGATTTAGTCTGGGAATGTATTGATGATCTCAATGGCAGACCAGGAAAGGACTCTACAGAATCAAAGACTTCATCACTGCCAATGAAATAAAAGACAGCTGCTACTTTATATTATCAAAGGTGACTCAGCTGTCAAGTGGATTTATCTACAGTAAAAGGCCACAATTCTATAAGACAACTCAGAATTTTTCATTGGGAAACACATCTAAACAAAACATTTAGTGAAACTTTAGGTCAAAAATAAAAAAAGGACAAACAGACAGGAAACTTTAATGCAGAAGAGACATGCTTTGTCTCTTCTGCATTAAAGTTACTTACCTGCCTGTCCACTCTTGCACCTGCAATGTACAAATTCAGCAATGTCGAATCTGACTGAACTCCCCCACCCAGGCAATGAAAGAGGTTGGCGATTGAGACCCAAAAGTCAGCTGCCCAAGGTGTCAGCAGCCAGGCGGGGAGATCTGGGATGCCACATCCCTAGAGCCAACCTGAGTATAGTTCCACTTTAAGTTCCACAATCTGGTGGCCAACATATCTAAAGTCTCAGTAAACACAACCTTAATAAAAAAAAAATAAACAAATTAGCACTCAAAGGAACAATATTGGCTTGTACGGCAGCTGTGCAAGCAAGTTCAGAGGTTTTGACTAGGTTTTTTGCCCTCATCTACACAGAAGCCTTGATTAAACTTAAAAGAGGCCTTGTTAGGGGTCACTTCCCCCAAAATCCCAAGTGGATCAAGAAAATGATTGTTGTATATGTTTCTGGCTGCTAAAATAGCTGTAGCAAGGAGCTGAGAAAAGTCGCTCACTCCCTTGGAAAAATATAACTGGATCATGGTGAATGATATGATGTCTAACATTTTGAATAACCCACAGACCAAATTTAAAACTGTTTGGAACCCATGGACTCATTATATCTCACCTCCATGACCCATCTGGAATTCCTGCATCAGACCCCTTTTTCTCCCTTCCCATTTACCTCTACCTCCCTTTCATTGTTGTTTATTGAAATTTATACCAATATGATTTCACAACATATATTGCCCTAGAAGAGATTTTTGAACTGTATGGTTTTCTGTTTGCTTTTGTAAAACAGAACATACACTATATTGTCAAAAATATTGGGACGTCTGACTTTACACGCACATGAACTTTAATGGCATCCCAGTCTTTGCCCGTAGGGTTCAATATTGATTTGGCCCACCGTTTACAGCTATAACAGCTTCATATCTTCTGGGAAGGCTGTCCATAAGGTTTAGGAGTGTGTTTATGGGAATATTTGACCATTCTTACAATTGTCCAAAATGGTATGCTGACACCTTAAGTGTTCCCTTCACTGGAACTAATGGGACAAACCCAACCCCTGAAAAACAACCCCACATCATAATCCCGCCTCCACCAAACTTTACACTTGGCACAATGCAGTTAGGCAAGTACCGTTCTCCTGGCAACCGCCAAACCCAGACATGTCCATCAGATTGCCAGACAGAGAAGCATGATTAGTCACTCCAGAGAACATGTCTCCACTGCTCTAGAGTTCAGTGGCGGCTTGCTTTACACCACTGCATCCGATGCTTTGCACTGCACTTGGTGATGTAAGGCTTAGATGCAACTGTTCAGCCATGGAAACCCATTCCATGAAGCTTTATGCGCACTGTTGTTGTGCTAACCTAAAGGCCACATTAAGTTTGGAGGTCTTTAGCTTATGACTCTTCAGACAGTGGGCGACTTCTGTGCACTGTGCGCTTCAGCATGCGCTGGTCCCGCTCTGTCATTTCTTGTGGCCTACAACTTCATGGCTGAGTTTCTGTTGTTCCCAGTTGCTTCCACTTTGTTACAATACCACTAACAGTTGACCGTGGAATATTTAGAAGCAAGAGAATTTCATGGATGGACTGCACAGGTGGCAACCTATCAGTACCGCACTTGAATTCACTGAGCTCCTGAGAGCGACCCATGCTTTCACAAATGTTTTTAGAAGCAGTCTGAATGCCTAGGTGCTTTATTTTATACACCTGTGGCTATGGAGACGCTTGAAACACCTGAATCCAATGATTTGGAGGGGTGTCCTAATACTTTTGGCAATATAGCGTATATGTTTATCTTAGTACCGAAAGGACTTTCTATGTGTTACCACAATCTTGTAAACCTTAATAAAAAAATTTGTAAAAGAATGGGATAAAATATGGGCAAATGAATTGCAGAGATGTGTTGAAACATTTTTATTTTCCATAGAAATACACTTTTAAGGGCCGGTTCACACCAGGAATCGCACAGGAACATGCTGCGTGTTCCTGTGCAATTCATATGCAGTGCAGTGTGGTGCAATATAAGCCGATTAATTTTGAATGGGCTGAATCACACTGGGCTGCACCAAAAGTAGTACATGCACTACTTTAAAAAATGCACTGCAACCAGGTCAAATAGTACTTCTGTACCATGCGATCCAATGCAGGCAAATGCACTGCATTTGCGACCTGCATTTGGGGTGTTGTTGACATAACATTGATACCTGCTGCAGATTACAACTGCAATGCGTTTTGAACACGGTGCAGGAAACACATACAGGACGCAGGTTCTGGTGTGAATGGGCACTAAGACTGCTCTAACTGCTGGAATAGCAAAGAGAACTACAAAAAATAGACCACTTTTCGAGTCAATTCAAAATTAAAATTCCATGCTCATGTGTAAGAACAAAAAATAAAAATTGTGTTATTAACCCTAGGAAAAGCCATTAAACAAAGATACAGAAACCCTGCTGCTAACACTACACATACGGACTATTCAAAACTGAATCCAAACAATAATAGCTAAACTAAACAAATAACAAATATAAACCAATTTTATGCACAAAAACAGTAACCAATCCCTTCAAATGCCACAAATCAACTAAATATCAAAGACCTAACAAATAATTAGACACGTAGGGTTTCATGCATCAATGCATTCTTAGAACTGGACTTATTTATCCAAAGACAGATTCAGATTCTCAGGGCAGATCTAATGCCTTGATCTAAGGGCACACAGAGAAATGTATAAACAGGGTCCATGATATATATTACTGGCCAGGAATGAATGTTCAAATTGAAGTAATGGCTTTAAAATGTCTACTTGCTAGCAGCATTACCCTTCTGACCCCAGGGAACTAATGTTCTTATGTGAACAATTACAGAATATTATTCTAACTAAACCATAAAAAAATAAAGATCTACTGCCACTGAAAAACTAAAAGAAAAAAAAAGTGTTTGACATTTGGAGTTTTGGAAAGGTTAGTATAATTTTTGCTTTAAAAGACTCTGAAGTGTTTACTGAAGCCTATGATTTTCAGCTTACAAGTATGAGTATCTAATCAAAGTCAAATGGACTTACTTAGAGATCCACTGAAACTGTTTAGAGATTAGCTCACAAAACAGAGCAAACCTGAGCAGATTCATGCTATATGGTACAAGAAAAAGAGGAATATTTGTAATTTCCATAATCTCTGAGTACAGTACAGGACACAGGTATAGTATTCTTATATCAAGGGTTATAGGCTCATACCTTCATGAAATTAAACACTGGCAAAGCTTGTGAGGACACGCTCTCCTTAGGCACCACCCCATAGCCCTCCTTCACTCTGTGGGTCCTACATTTTGTAGCAAGCAATGCAGTATAACCACTGAATAGAAAGGAAGCTGACCTGTATCCTGTCCTGTCCTGTATTCCAAGATGTGGAATTTAAAAGTAAGCAAAAATTACCCTATTTCATGTACCATATAGTCATGAGAAACTGAACTTGTGATCCTCTGCGATCAATAAGTGTATCTTAATTGTACAGGACAGGACAGAACACCAGCTTAGTATTCATAGACCATGGGACGTCCCCAAAGAATTCATTTAGAGGGGTAGGTAAAAAAACAATGTTACTAGAAAGAACCAGGGGGGGAGAATTGCTCCAGGCCATTCTTTGGGGTATGATACTCGAGAAGAGCCCCTGATAATAAGGCTTTTGCCCATATGACAATGGGAAGGGTGTAACCCCCTTCCATAAGGAGAATCTACTTGAAATAAAGCTACATTCTGAAGGAAAATGGAAGGAGCTCCCTTTATGGGGGTACTTGAGAGCTCAGGAATGTCTGAGGCATGAAGGCTGCCTGGAGGGAGGTCAAAAGAAAAGAATGCCCATGCCATAATTGATAAGTTCTGAGGTTGTACTCTGTTGATGCAGAGACCCTCAGAGTGAAGCTTCAAGTCAGATGGTGAAAGGAGATTGGATTAGAAGCAAGGCTGAAGGCTCTGTACAATCTCATTCTGGAAACCTCTAATGTGTACACCTAGAGGGAAAGGACAGGGTTAAGCCAGTTCCCATACCTAAGGTGCAAGATACAGATCTTGAGTAAACCAATTAGGAGTGCAACCATACAAGGTTCTGCCTGTGTAACAGGTAAGCTGAAGGAAGACAATTATACTGAGGGTATGACTGAAAAATAGTTTAACCTTGTATAAGGCAAAGAAAGAGAAACTACTTAAAGAAATAAAGCAAAACCTTAATTATTATGGGTAACAAAATCAAGCCTCTAAACTCCAGAGGTGTGAAGTGAGGGTAGGAGGAGGCCTTTAGAGGGGCATAGCCATAGCTGGAATGACTATGTATTACAAGATATCATTAGGTATGCTACATACTTGATGTTTTACTGTTGGATTTTAGACACATATAATACTTCGTCTAGTGTCTTGAGGCGATTATGAATGAAAGAGCCATTGAAATAAAAAATGAAGTGTGATTTTATTCTATCACACAATGGTGTAAAATAACAATGTAAAGCGTATTATGAACAGTTCCATGTAGATAAAACTACTGCAGAAATAACAAGCAAAAGTTTAAAGATAAGTCACCATTATTTGACATAGAAGTCCGGCCATGTGCTGTTCTGTCCTTCATGATCTACTTGTCCTTCGAGACTTTGTTGAAGAAGCCGGAAATAGACGGAAGTGATCTCGTAGCATGCACCTGTTGCAGCTTCTCAGACGTGTATGTATGTGTATGCAAGTGTCAGTGTTAGCGTGTGAGCGTCCCTCTTGTCCGTTGTCTCATGGTCTTTTATGAGGCAAATTTACGTCATAGTTAGTGATCTTAATACATATCAATGTATAATCACTAAACTATATATGTATCAATGTTAGAAACGTATACTAAATACACACAGATACTATTAAAATACATAATGTAATAGTAAGTCACTTCTAATAACCTTGACATATACTACCAGCCTAAATATAGTATACTCAGCCTTCAGCTAGTTTAGCTAGTTCAGCTTACTCCTGTCTTATTTTACTGTCTCAGCTATAACTAATATATATTTTTCAGTCTCAGTTATAATTGAAGAATAGTAATACTACCATTTGTCAAAAGACCATTCACACATATTAATATTAATTATGACTAATCATAAAAACTAAATATTTTGCAAGCTTGCCATCAATATAAGTGCCGAATCATAATTTTGATTTATTAACATTTACCTTACAGATATTATGCATGCATTTACTCCTGAAGGAGTGAACAGAGAGTCATGAAACGTGTCAAGTTTTTGGATGTAATTTTAGTGTAATCATGCATTGACATCTGGTTTGTATATAGTCAACAGTATATTTAAATATATATGAACTCCATTAATATGGATTCATTACAAATCAGCTTGTTACTATTGTATCCTCTTTTTGTATGCAATGAGAAGTTTTAGTTATTTATTTAACAGAAATGCTAGAAACTTGTTATTCATTGGTCATGTGTGTTGTGCTACATTCAAAGTCCCAGGACAAATAAATTAGTTGTATGCATATATTAACAAAGGGATGGAGGCACATCACTGGGTGCACCAAATCACATTGTATTTTGTTAGAAGGACAGAGAGTCCTTCTATAAGTGAAATACAGGCTCTAATGTTAAAAGCAACCTGAGTTGGGAAGGAAGAATTATCTGCAAATTAATCTAGAGCTTTATAACCTTGGGTAATGATCAAGAATAAACGTTGGTTGAGGGCAGGAAACCGTTTCTGGTACAAATCCATATGTTACTTACCAGAGGTTTCTTCAGGAATAGGTAGTAGACAAATGGATTTTGTTAGAAAAAACTGCGTATAAATGGTATTTTTGGTCATAACAGGATCCTCCTATATTCCTTTAAAAAATAATTTTGTGAACTGTCCATTGGGAAACAGGAACTAATCTCTGGAATTACACTATGGCACTCCATGACTCTGACTGAAAAAGAAATTGAGAAAATACAGATTTAAGTCTACATAATAATTATCTAAGCCCTTGCTGTAAATCCAGGTTAGAGGCACTTGTGCCATAACAGCACACACAGCACACAAATTCTGCTGAGGAAGGGCCGTCAGAGTGAGGAAGGAACTGTACAAGACACGTTAGATCTTAGGGTTCTAGACTTTTATCTAAAGAAATGGGTGAAACTAGATCTACATGTTGCAACCTGAGTGGAGACACTAAGTGCTCTACTCTTAACGGGAGGGGGGGGGGGGATGTTGAAGAAGGAGACTCTTGGGAGCAACTTCTGTGGCTGTGTGGGAATTCCACTTTCATCAATGACATCTCTAGTAATGTTACCCAAACCTCCAGGCTTTAAACCTGCTGATTTTGAATATTTGCCCACTAACAAAGAAATGATCAGTCTAAAAATCGAATGGTAGGTGTATTGTAACACTGAGAGACAGAATAGCAACACAAAATTCAAAAGAAATGCATGTCTAACAAATTATGCACTGATTTGCATGTTCATGAGGGAAATAAATATTTGATCCCCTTCACAAAACATGACTTATTACTTGGTGGCAAATCCCTTTTTGGCAATCACAGAGGTCAGACGTTTCCTGTAGTTGGCCACCAGGTTTGCACACATCTCAGGAAGGATTTTGGCCCACTCCTCTTGGCAGATCCTCTCCAAGTCATTAAGGTTTGGTGGCTGACGTTTGGCAACTCAAACTTTCAGCTCCCTCCACAGATTTTCAATCGGATTAAGTTCTGGAAACTGGCTAGGCCACTCCAGTACCTTAATGTGCTTCTTCTTGAGCCACTCCTTTGTTGCCTTGGCCCTGTGTTTTGGGTCATTGTCATGCTTAAAGAGAGAAAAACAGGTGGCGCACACACCTAGTGCATTATCCAAGGTTTATTGTAGGAATTAAATCATAAAAACATACTCACAGACGAAGCATGTATCTAAAAAGCATAGAAAAATGACAATGGCCACAACGGCAGGCAAGGTGTTCTCACTGTCAGTGTCAAATGGCTGACGCGTTTCGGGGACGAATCCCTTTCCTCAGAGCTGATGACCAACCTGTATGGAGGTCAAGTAGTAAATAACCAGGGCTAGATGCCTTGGGAGCAAAGCTCCACCTCCTCTACTTGTTATAAGATGAGGGGTTGGAGGGGGTTATTTAAAGTGCAATATTTTGTAGTTTTTATAAACGCATATACATACATATATACACATGCATATACACATATACAAAGAGATATGCATGCACTAAGAAACAAAGCAAAATAAAAAATTATTAAAAATACATGAATATAGCACCTGCAAATGTAAATAAATAGAAAACATTTTTTTAAAATAAAATAAATAAAAATAATAATGTATATGAAAATAATCATAGTAGTAACACTGGCAATGATGATAAAAATAGTAATATTAGTAAACATCATAAAAATAAAAGTAGTAAGACTAGTGGATAATGGATGATTATCAGTTAAAAGTAATGAGTGTGGCTGTAGACCATATATATCTCTTCAAACGTGAAGCGGTGAGCAAACTGTCAGCACTGTGTAGTGATATTGGACTGTTGTTGGGGGAGGGGAAAAAAAAAATTTTTTTTTTTTGGGAACATTAGAAAACATAAAATAAAGAGTGTGTGTATGGGTAAATGAATGACCTTTAGGAGGCAATGGTTAAGTGAATGGATGAGACATATGAATATGGTGTAGATACCTCTGATGCTGATGCACGATGAATGGAAAGTAAAGTGAGAGCCCTGCTGTTGATGCCTGAGTGGGATGGTGAGGGAGTGTGCTTTTATACCTGTGGGGAAATGGCTGCTGGAATGCAAACCACAAGACAGGAAGTAAACTCCGGATGACTCATGCCTGGTATCCCTGGAACAAAACATGAACAGGTGCAGTGATTGCAAGGCTCCTCCCAGGGGGGAGGGAAGAAGGGAACTGAGTCAGCTTAGCCATGTGGAGGATGGCTGGAGGGGGTGAATGTGGTGTTGTGGTGATATGTTCTATAATGGAAATTAACCTATGAGAGTGGCAGACTTCGGGGGCAAGGAAAAAAAAAAAAAAAAAAAAAAAAAAAGGGGGGGGGGAAAGGGAACCAAGAGGGCAAATATGTTTGTAATGAATATAGAAAATGTAATGATCAACATGTCAGAACTGAGGGGAGGAGGAGGGAAGGGGGATACAGACATGTGGTGAGTATTGTATGATGTATGGCGTGTGGCAAAAATAGGGGGGGGGGGGGGAAGAATGAGAGAACATGAAACTAATGAATAATAAGTCTGAGAGGAAAAAAAAAAAAAAAAACAACAAACCACACACCCTCTGATGCGGGTGTATATTAAAAATATGTGATAAACTGATGCAATTGTGTTGGTTTAACTGATCGCAAGGAATCTGTATATATAAATAAATAAAACATCCAAATTCACACCGCACATGAGAAACTGAACATAATCATAAACTATGGTGGTGGAAAAATTATGATCATGAAGACTATTAATAAACTAATGAGAACAATCGTGCAATAAAAACCATATGAACCCTAGTGGCTAGGGGCGGATGGATCACCCGAGGGTCAGGAGCCAGCAGGTGCCCCATGAGGTACCCCCGGAGCCTCCCCATGTGCCCTCCCGAGTGTGGGCAAGGCCACAAGTGCCCAAAGACCCCCCACTGGCGGGGGTCCCACGAGCCAACGGTCCGCCCCTACTTTTGGCCATGATAGCAGGAGAATGACATCTCTAGGAACTAAAACGGTGATATGCCTAATGTATTGACCACAAAGAAAGTGACTTATCTTAAAAATATATCCCATCACCCAGATGGGCATATATATATTGAAAAAAAAAAAAAAAAAAAGGGGGGGGGGAGTGAGTCAAAGGGGATAAATATTAAAAACTAGATGAGAGATTGGATATCCAACCCCTCATTTAGCCCTCTGGGTGATAGTGTGCCCAAACGGTGGATCCAGAAGGTTTCCCTCTGGCATAGACGGCGGAAACGTCTGCCTGTGTCTATGTCCTTAGGTATGCTGTCCAAACCGATCACCCTAAGACCCATGGGGCTCTTGTCGTGTTTTTCTTTGAAGTGGTTTGGGATGGAGTGTTTATCACGACCATGTTTGATATTCCTTTTGTGTTCCCCAAATCTTGTACGCAAAGTGCGGATAGTACGACCCACATATAATAGACCGCAGGGGCAAATGAGACAGTACACCACATATTGTGTGCTACAGTTGATGAAATGCCTAATGCTGTATGTGTTGCCATCATGCCCCATGACCTCTTTTTTCTTGTGCCACATGTACTTACAACAGCCACAGTTGCTGCCACCACATTTGTAACTACCTTTTTGGTCAAAAAGTCTGTTCCAAGGGGACCCCATTGAATTTTGAATTTTTTTGACTCTGTTAGTGGCTATGTAACTCCTATAGTCTTTTGGTTTTCTAAAGATAACCTCCGGATGTTCAGGGATGTTACTACTGAGAAAAGGGTCCTGTTGTAAAATGCCCCAAATTTTTTAAAAATATTTTTTATCTGGAAGGCCTTGGGGTTGAATTGAGTGCAGAAGGCAGTACGTTTGGTAAGCTGTTTTCCTTCAACGCGAACCCGCTCTTGTTCTGGAATGACCAAGGAATATTGTGCTCTATATTTTGTGTATGCCTGTTCAATGACGGCCGAAGAGTACCCCTTCTCTATAAATTTATTTCTTAGGGTGTTGCTCTGCATATCATATTCCTCTAAACGTGAGCAGGTTCTTCTTAGCCTGCAAAATTGGCCTAAGGGCACATTTTTTATCCATCTTGGATGATGGTGGCTGGCAGCGTGCAAATATGAGTTTCCAGCTGAGGGCTTAAAGTGGGTTTTTGAGATGATGTTGAGTTCGTTATCAAACATGAGTTCCAGATCTAGGAACACAAGTGTGTTATCATTGACCACTTTCGTAAATTCAATGTTAAAAGGATTACATTGGCAATGTGTGAAGAAACGTTCTAATTCCTCGTCCGTGCCATCCCATATTATCAAGATGTCATCTATATATCTCGCGAAAAGAACAAGGTTCGCTCCAAATGGGTTATTACTCCATATGTGGAATTTTTCCCAATATCCCATAAATAAATTGGCGTAACTGGGAGCGAACCTGGCTCCTATAGCTGTACCTTTTATTTGCCGGTAAAAAGAATCTTGGAACACAAAGTAATTGTGTGTTAGACAAAATTCTACGCATTGGGTAATGAAATTAGCCTGCACGGGATGCAGAGAACTGTCCAGAGAGAGGAAGTGTTGGATCGCTGTAAGCCCAAATGTATGTGCTATGGAGGTATAAAGTGAGGCCACATCCAGTGAAACCCACCTATACCCTGGTTGCCAGTGGTATTGCGAAAGTATGTTCAACATGTGTCCTGAGTCTCGAACATACGAGGGAAGAGATGTTACATATGGTTGCAAGAAATGGTCAATATAATTGCCCACATTGCTAGTGAGGCTGTCTATACCAGAGATAATGGGTCTTCCTGGTGGATTGCTGGGGTCTTTGTGAATCTTGGGGATGTGGTAGAAATGTGGGGTGAGGGGGAATGGTCTATAGAGGAAAAGCAACTCAGGTTTTGTCAACACACCTACTTGTGAGGCTGAGTCTAGTAGAGCCTTCATGGAGGTTTTATAGTGACTGATGGGGTCTGCTGTTAGTGTTTCATAGGTCTCACTGTCGCCCAGGAGTCTCATGGCTTCTTTAAGATAGTCCTGTCTATTCTGGATCACTATACCCCCTCCTTTGTCCGCTTGCTTGATAATGATATCTGAATTGTTCTTGAGCTTATGAAGTGTCATTTTTTCTGAGTATGACATATCTGATGTGTGGTTTTTCTTAGTGGTGTCACATAGTTTGCATAATTCTGAATAAACGACTTCGTAAAATGCAGGGATAAAATTACCCTTGGCCCAATGTGGATTGAAAATGGATTTTGGTTTAAAATGTGTGTGGGAGATTTCCGCCATGCTGAGATATGTATGGGACTGTTCAGGAGGTATGGGATCTGGATTTTCTAGGTCACAGTGGCCTTCATCCCATAGTTCTTCCAGAGTTTTTAGGATGTCAATCTCATTGGCTCCTAATGACTCCGCGGTGACATCATTGTATGATTTCAAAATTTTATCAGTTACAACACATGCTAGAAAATGAGATGACTCAATGGTGGGACATAATATCACTGAAAAAATATCTAGAAGTAAATAGAGCACCCAGGGGGTTAAGAATCACTAAAAAATGTAACTTCTTAGATGAAGATCTCATGAATGACTGGTATGACAGCTCCAGGGCCTGCAGTAATAAATGGATGAATATCATCATTCAACAATGTGAAAGAAACATAGAGAAAATATTCCTTGGTCATTCCAGAACAAGAGCGGGTTCGCGTTGAAGGAAAACAGCTTACCAAACGTACTGCCTTCTGCACTCAATTCAACCCCAAGGCCTTCCAGATAAAAAATATTTTTAAAAAATATTGGGGCATTTTACAACAGGACCCTTTTCTCAGTAGTAACATCCCTGAACATCCGGAGGTTATCTTTAGAAAACCAAAAGACTATAGGAGTTACATAGCCACTAACAGAGTCAAAAAAATTCAAAATTCAATGGGGTCCCCTTGGAACAGACTTTTTGACCAAAAAGGTAGTTACAAATGTGGTGGCAGCAACTGTGGCTGTTGTAAGTACATGTGGCACAAGAAAAAAGAGGTCATGGGGCATGATGGCAACACATACAGCATTAGGCATTTCATCAACTGTAGCACACAATATGTGGTGTACTGTCTCATTTGCCCCTGCGGTCTATTATATGTGGGTCGTACTATCCGCACTTTGCGTACAAGATTTGGGGAACACAAAAGGAATATCAAACATGGTCGTGATAAACACTCCATCCCAAACCACTTCAAAGAAAAACACGACAAGAGCCCCATGGGTCTTAGGGTGTTCGGTTTGGACAGCATACCTAAGGACATAGACACAGGCAGACGTTTCCGCCGTCTATGCCAGAGGGAAACCTTCTGGATCCACCATTTGGGCACACTATCACCCAGAGGGCTAAATGAGGGGTTGGATATCCAATCTCTCATCTAGTTTTTAATATTTATCCCCTTTGACTCACTCCCCCCCCCCCTTTTTTTTTTCTTTTTTCAATATATATATGCCCATCTGGGTGATGGGATATATTTTTAAGATAAGTCACTTTCTTTGTGGTCAATACATTAGGCATATCACCGTTTTAGTTCCTAGAGATGTCATTCTCCTGCTATCATGGCCAAAAGTAGGGGCGGACCGTTGGCTCGTGGGACCCCCGCCAGTGGGGGGTCTTTGGGCACTTGTGGCCTTGCCCACACTCGGGAAGGCACATGGGGAGGCTCCGGGGGTACCTCATGGGGCACCTGCTGGCTCCTGACCCTCGGGTGATCCATCCGCCCCTAGCCACTAGGGTTCATATGGTTTTTATTGCACGATTGTTCTCATTAGTTTATTAATAGTCTTCATGATCATAATTTTTCCACCACCATAGTTTATGATTATGTTCAGTTTCTCATGTGCGGTGTGAATTTGGATGTTTTATTTATTTATATATACAGATTCCTTGCGATCAGTTAAACCAACACAATTGCATCAGTTTATCACATATTTTTAATATACACTCGCATCAGAGGGTGTGTGGTTTGTTGTTTTTTTTTTTTTTTTTCCTCTCAGACTTATTATTCATTAGTTTCATGTTCTCTCATTCTTCCCCCCCCCCCCCCCCTATTTTTGCCACACGCCATACATCATACAATACTCACCACATGTCTGTATCCCCCTTCCCTCCTCCTCCCCTCAGTTCTGACATGTTGATCATTACATTTTCTATATTCATTACAAACATATTTGCCCTCTTGGTTCCCTTTCCCCCCCCCCCCTTTTTTTTTTTTTTTTTTTTTTCCTTGCCCCCGAAGTCTGCCACTCTCATAGGTTAATTTCCATTATAGAACATATCACCACATTCACCCCCTCCAGCCATCCTCCACATGGCTAAGCTGACTCAGTTCCCTTCTTCCCTCCCCCCTGGGAGGAGCCTTGCAATCACTGCACCTGTTCATGTTTTGTTCCAGGGATACCAGGCATGAGTCATCCGGAGTTTACTTCCT
The DNA here is from genome assembly GCF_062004578.1 of Staurois parvus. Taxonomy (NCBI): domain Eukaryota; kingdom Metazoa; phylum Chordata; class Amphibia; order Anura; family Ranidae; genus Staurois; species Staurois parvus. The sequence continues at coordinate 8,009,374 of NW_028318511.1, forward strand.
GTCTTGTGGTTTGCATTCCAGCAGCCATTTCCCCACAGGTATAAAAGCACACTCCCTCACCATCCCACTCAGGCATCAACAGCAGGGCTCTCACTTTACTTTCCATTCATCGTGCATCAGCATCAGAGGTATCTACACCATATTCATATGTCTCATCCATTCACTTAACCATTGCCTCCTAAAGGTCATTCATTTACCCATACACACACTCTTTATTTTATGTTTTCTAATGTTCCCAAATTTTTTTTTATTTTTTTTTTCCCTCCCCCAACAACAGTCCAATATCACTACACAGTGCTGACAGTTTGCTCACCGCTTCACGTTTGAAGAGATATATATGGTCTACAGCCACACTCATTACTTTTAACTGATAATCATCCATTATCCACTAGTCTTACTACTTTTATTTTTATGATGTTTACTAATATTACTATTTTTATCATCATTGCCAGTGTTACTACTATGATTATTTTCATATACATTATTATTTTTATTTATTTTATTTTAAAAAAATGTTTTCTATTTATTTACATTTGCAGGTGCTATATTCATGTATTTTTAATAATTTTTTATTTTGCTTTGTTTCTTAGTGCATGCATATCTCTTTGTATATGTGTATATGCATGTGTATATATGTATGTATATGCGTTTATAAAAACTACAAAATATTGCACTTTAAATAACCCCCTCCAACCCCTCATCTTATAACAAGTAGAGGAGGTGGAGCTTTGCTCCCAAGGCATCTAGCCCTGGTTATTTACTACTTGACCTCCATACAGGTTGGTCATCAGCTCTGAGGAAAGGGATTCGTCCCCGAAACGCGTCAGCCATTTGACACTGACAGTGAGAACACCTTGCCTGCCGTTGTGGCCATTGTCATTTTTCTATGCTTTTTAGATACATGCTTCGTCTGTGAGTATGTTTTTATGATTTAATTCCTACAATAAACCTTGGATAATGCACTAGGTGTGTGCGCCACCTGTTTTTCTCTCTATCCAGTGGCTGATTTCCCCGTCTGAGGAGGGCTGCACCCCTGGAACATTTCCTTTTGGTTGTCGCTGTCCTGGTACCCTTGGCTTCCCTTTTGGCTGTGCATATCCTGAGGCGCTGGAGAGTACATACGCTATTGTCATGCTTAAACACCCATCCACGGCCCATTTTCAATGCCCTGGCTGAGGGAAGAAGGTTCTCACCCAAGATTTGACAGTACATTGCCTCGTCCATCGCCCCTTTGATGCGCTGCAGTTGTCCTGTCCCCTTAGCAGAAAAACACCCCCTCAGCAGAATGTTTCCACCACCATGTTTACAGTTGGGATGGTGCTCTTGGGGTCATAGGCAGCATTCCTCCTCCTCCAAACACGGCGAGTTGAGTTGATGCCAAAGAGCTCGATTTTAGTCTCATCGGACCACAATACTTTCAACCAGTCCTCATCTGCATCATTCAGATGTTCAGTGGCAAACTTCAGATGGGCCTGGACATGTGCTTTCTTGAGCAGAACGACCTTGCAGGCACTGCAGGATTTCAATCCTTGTCGGCATAGTGTGTTACCAATTGTTTTCTTGGGGACTGTGGTCCCAGCTGCCTGGAGATCATTGACAAGATCCTCACGTGTAGTTCTGGGATGATTTCTCACTGTTCTCATGATCATTGACACTCTACGAGGTGAGATCTTGCATGGTGCACCAGACCTAGGGAGACTGACAGTTGTTTTGTGTTTCTTTCATTTGCGAATGATTGCACCAACTGTTGTCACCAAGCTCACCAAGCTGCTTGGCAATAGTTTGGCAATAGTTTGGTAGCCCAGTCCAGCCTTGTGTAGGTCTACAATCTTGTCCCTGACATCCTTGGACAGCTCTTTGGTCTTTGCCATGGTGGGGAGTTTGGAATCTGATTGTTTGATTGCTCCTGTGGACAGGTGTCTTTTATACAGTTAACAAGCTGAGATTAGAAGCAGTCTCTTAAAGGGAGTATAGTAAGGCTGGACTGGGCTTCTGTCTGTACTGTAGAAGCAGCTCTGTGTTAGCCTATGCATCCATACACATTAGGAAGTTTACGGGCATATTTTCAGAGGAGCATTTAGAGGCAGAAAAAAAAACTTCAGAGTTGAGTTTTTGAGAGGAGTTTTAGAGCAGAAAAATACTTGACGCTCATAAATGCTGCATTTAGGAGCATTCAGTGCTTTCTAGTGAACACTGAAAAATGAGCAGAGGGGAATGTTTTGGGAATAAACGCTTATAAAAGGAAATGCCCATAAACGTTCATAAAATCTTGTGACAAGACACTATGAGCATGCTTTGTTCTGCCAGAGGTTCTGGCATTTTTTTCTGCCCTTATTGTGCATGGACCCTAAAGATTGTGAACAGAAAATAATAAAATAAAGTTATGTGTGATTTCTACTCAAGAGATCCATCACAGAATTAGGGGGCCCCAGGTGTGCATGGAAAGAACAATGTCCTGGTTAAAGTGTAAGGAGGAAACTACCTTAGGGAGTAAAGAAGCTTTAGGACTCAGTACAATCTTGTCCTTAATTAACACTAAGAAAGGCTCTTTACAGGATGAGGCTGCTAACTCAAGGACCAGCCCCTCTGCACCAAGATGATAGCAATTAGGTCGCCTTGGGAGAGGTGACAAATGAATATCCCTAAGAAGTTCAAAGGGTAGCCTCTGAATGGCCAAAAGAACCAGGTTAAGGTGCCATGGAGTCAAAGAGGAACATACAGGAGGAGAAATGTGTGCAACTCTCACCGTCCAATTGTGATTTGGAGTATGAAACTGTGGAAAGAAGTGGGTCAGTGACTGAATCTGCGGAGGAAAGGGTCTCTCCAAAAAGGATAAGGCACTATTAAGACAAGGCAACCACCAGCAGTGCTATACTCCCCAATGGTGAATCGGCAAGCACCAACGGTGCTAGACCCCTGGATGAAAGGCTCAATGCTAGTACTGGGGTATCACATCAGACCCCAAGAATTAGGGTCATACAAGTCTCCCACAGGTACTTGAGAACTCATTATGACTGCCCTCCAACTCAGGATTGGCTACAATCCCTGGAAAACAGTAGAGGGCATAGAGTACCCTCAGAAACCAGTAGTTTAACCAGTTGCCGACCGCAGATAGCCGAATGCCGGCTACACTGCGGCCGGCCAGTTCTGGGACGGCGTCATATTCCGTCCTTCCAGAACACGCTCTCCTGTGTGCCCCCGGGGGTGTGCACCAGGCGATCCCTGTGATCGATGTGTCCAGCTGATCACGTGATGTGGTAAAAGACCAATCACAGCGGCCTTTTACCACGTGATCAGCCGTGTCCAATGACCCGCTGATCACAGGGAAATGCAATTGCCGGTTCTCGGCTGCACTTTCCTCACGCTGTCAGATCGTGAGGAAAGTACTGCCGAGAACCGGCAGTTGTTAGAGCAGGGATCGGCACCGATCATCAGTGCCCTGATGATCAGTGCCCTGATAATCGGTGCCCAGCAGTGCCACCCACCAGTTCCGCCAACTTGTGCCCAGCAGTCCAACCACCTGTTCCCAGCAGTGCCATCCAGAAGTGCCACCTACCTGTGCCACCCACCAGTGCCCGCCAGTGCCCATCAGTGCAGCCCAGCAGTGCTGCCAGTCAGTGCCACCAGGCAGTGCCCAGCGGTTGCGCCAGTCAGTGCCCAGCGGTTGCGCCAGTCAGTGCCCAGCAGTTGCGCCAGTAAATGCCTAACAGTGCCGCCAGTCAATACCTAGCAGTGCTGCCAGTCAGTGCCCAGCAGTGATGCCAGTCAGTGCCACCTATCAGTGCTGTCTATCAGTACCCATCATCAGTGCCGCCTATCAGTGCTGCATATCCGTGCCATCTCATTAATGCTGCCTATCAGTGCCCTTCAGTGCTGCCTATCAGTGCCCATCAATGCTGCCTATCAGTGCCCATCAGTGCTGCCTCATAAACCCACATCAGTGAAGGAGAAAAATTACCTGTTTGCAAAATTTTATAATAGAAACAAAGAAACTTTTTTTTTTTTTTGCACTTATAGCGCAAAAAGTAAAATACCCAGCAACTAGTAAATACCACCAAAAGAAAGCTCTATTTGTGAGAAAAAATTATAAAAATTTCATATGGGTACAATCTTGCATAACCGCGCAATTGTCAATCAAAGTGCGACAGTGCTGAAGCTGAAAATTGGCCTGGTAAAGAAGGGGGTATAGGTGCCCGGTAGGCAAGTGGTTAAAGGAGAACCAACAGTGGTGTAAATAAAACCAATAGCTTTATTATACTTCACAAAAATTTGGTAATAGACCTAATTAGGTCAAAGGATCCTCCATTCACATCAATAAAATGGATAACGTTATCACTTTAAAATGGCCCGGGCCACACTTACTCAGAATATAACATAGTACTACTACTTTACGTCTTATGTGAGCATAATATGGGGGTCAATAGGTCAGAGTCTTGCATAGTGAACTAGCCACTTGGTCAGTGTATCAAAACCCAAGACTTTAAACCACTCTCCAAAAACGACAAGGTCCACCATGGATCCAAGACACTTGTAAATGAACAAAAAATTGGGGCAATTTACTCATTGAGTTGACCCAATATTAAACCAGCAGGTTAGCAGTTTACCTCCCATGTAAAATGGCAGTCACAAAAATTGTTAGTATTAGCCACATCAATATGACACCTCACAGTAATTACTATATAGGTTGACACATTAGCTTTTCCCTATGGGGAATGGCAGTCACAAAAAATTGTAAACGTTGACCTCACAGTTAAATACTACACATTGAGTGATTGGTGGTATGTTCATTAAAAGAAATCCACTTCATTTGGCCACAATTGGATTAAAGACAATTAAAGTGTCCAGCTTCAATAAACATCAATGGGTAGAAATGTTAATATTGTATGATGAAACAGTAAGGGCCAATGCCCCTTTAACCTGAGCCCAGGTGTAGGTGATTAGATTATCTCCTAATCACTATGTTGACATACATGACATTAATTCCCCACTGGAAGTAGAGGCAAATAGCCTTGTGACAATGAAAGTGGAAGATTAATAGCTCCAAGATGATGAGACCAATGAGTTCTGTTCAGTCCTAGATATATTGATCTCATGGAATTCCAGTTAGAATAAAGACTCAGATAGCCTAATATTGAAGAGCTGAAGGATATGTGATCCAGCATAGTAAACTCAGTCCAGTTTAATCACCATTGCAACAAAAATAGTGTCCAAAGTCAGCATTGACCAATATGGGGTCACTGTGGCCGATTTACTATTGTGTCTAGGCGCATTTCCGTGGGCGAACGTCTACTTTTTACTAGCGACCGTCTACTTTTACCCCGCTAAGAGATTTACTATAGAGAAGCGTCAACAAGTAGACGCCAAATCGAATTTACTAACGAGACACAGACCAGGAATCAGACTCAAAAAGCAGACTTGCTAAGAGGCACGTCTAACACCATGAAAAATCACTGCAGAAACATGTTCATATTGAAATTTGCTTTGTCAAATATCAGGACTTCACTTTAAACAATATCTGCCATTTCCAAAAAAATGTAAAATGTGTTAAAAAGTTTTTTTTTAAGCAAGTCGACACAGTCAAGAACTAGACGCTTGTGCAGTGTATTTGTCCGATATAAATGCATTGACAATTTTGCTCTGGAATGACAGGGGCTGTTTCTCATACTGCTATAAAACATTATATAAATCTTAAAGGATTAGATAGCATTATTAGTTCTGGATAACTAAACATCATTATAAACTACTTAATTACCTAAAAACATGTCAACAAATCCCACTGGGTACAGTAGGTATTTTTTTTAAATTAAAATAATAAACAGGATTACATTTACCTGCTCTGTGCAATGGTCCCGAACCTCTTCTTCTGAGGTCCCCCACTGGACCTCTTGGCTCCTCCTCTTCTCGGTCTGCCACCATAGGAAGCCACTTCCTATGGTGGCACACCTGCAGAGTTGCTCCTGAGCCAGGCTTAGCCCCACACCCTGCTCCTTCCTCACAGGATTTGATTGACAGCAGCAGGAACCAATGGCTCCCACTGCTACCTCTGCCCTGCGAATACTGGGAGAAAATGGAGAGAGACGGCACTGCACTGGATCAAGTGAGTACTTTGGGGGGACATTTTTACCTTAATGCAGGGAATGCATTAAGGTAAAAATGTGTAGTCTTTAAAACTACTTTACTACAGCAGGCAATTGAAAATGACCAATCTTTATTCTTTCACTGCACAGCTTTGGAATATGAGATTTACCAGACATGGAAAGAAAATTGGGAGTATGCAATAAACTACAGAGAACATGAAAAGCAAACCATGTTTTTGATGGTGTTTGCTACCATTATTTAGTTAGCCTATCTAACTTGCCATGCTAGGAGAAGCAAAGAATTCTTGTTGAGACAACAGATTATCATTTGTCTGTCTGACTAATGGTGTGATTACAGTGTCTGGGAAAAACAGAGCGGGAACAGCCTGGTCACCTGAAGGTACAGGATAAAGTCAACAGATAAATTTATAGGAGGACGCAAAGGACTTGTAACTGAAAATTTATCACCAAAGAAGAAAGGTGTAGGGGGAGAAATGAGAGAGCAGCAGGGTCACTCATCAGTAAAGACAAAAAAGGAAAATGAATTCAATTTTGAAAGCCCGAAACCAGTATAGTTTCTAACCTGTCTGAAAAAAAGTAGGTGATCAAACACTAGGGCTTTCGTTTTATCTCTCTGGATTGAGGAAAGGTGAAGGGAGGGCTGATGTATTTTTAAAGGTTATTCTCAAAGTCTGTGCATGGCTTAATGGACTTCCCTCTGAGAAGTGTACATCACACAGGAGAGCTGGATAGGCCAGTGCTGCCTGTGTTCCTATCATCATTGCAGTTTACCGGTGCCGTTAACCCTCATTCGCTGTTGGAAGCATTGAGCACTGACATTTTTCTCACCTTGCCCATGACCTTCCGTGTTATCAGAAGTAATAGGTAGCTTTAAGAAAAATGAACTAGATTTCTACAAATGCCATGGAGAATTGCAAATGATGGATTTTCACGCAGTGAGGGGCAGAAGTTACTGTTACATCTGCAGCAGTTTTAACTCTACCTGCCATATGGGTGTTTACCATCATGGGGTAATTTACTGTGTACAGAGAAAATGATTTCTAGGAAATATGTCATATCTGACAGGAAAAGTGTTTTATAAAGAGAACAACCGTAGCAAGAGCACCAAATTACTGCACGTATCATTTTCCATATATGTGACTGTATCTATATACCCTAATATGCATTGCAGCTACATTATAAGAATGAAAATAGGTCAGCTGGGTTAACAAAAAAAGTCCAGGACAAGGTAAAATAACCATTATTGCATAACATAAATGAGAGTTGGGTCAAGGATCTGATTCTTTCAGCTTGTACCCATCTACTGATAAAGGAAAACTAGAAATCAGAAACTCTGACAGTCTCATGTTTCAAATCAGAGGAATACAGGAATGCCATTTCTGTCATTCTGTCAGCTCAACTACACAATCCAAAATGACCTGCATTCTGGACAAGTACTGTGTCATATACAACCTCATGCCTTCGATGCCTGGACAGGAGCTGACTCATTCAATTCCTCTACCTCTGATCACATTTATGCCTGTACAAATGAACACTTACATTTCTTCTATTTTTAGCTGCAATCGCTGCAGCTAGACCAGACATCCTGCGTAATACTGTTGGGATTCACAGAACCCTTTAAGTTGTGTTACTGTACTGGTTATGGAAGTCTATCCCCTTTGTCCAATGCAGTAAGGTGTACATTTATTAACCCCTTTACGCCTTTATTTTGGCTCCTTTTTAATTGCTCATTTTTGCATTATTTACGTTCACTTTGCCGCTTTTTAACATGCTATATTTTTTTAACACGCATTTTGATATGGGTTTTTTAATGTGCATTTTGGCACTTTTCTAAACACCCATTTAGGCACAGGTTATTCTAACATGCATTTTGGTGTGATTTGTAAAGCACATTTTGGAACTTTTCTTAGCAGGTATTTTGGCACTTTTTTACAGTGCATTTTGATTTGGTTTGTATGCATATTTTGGTAAACTGCACATCTGCTAGCCACTTTTGGGTACCATTAACAAATAATGGCATGCATTTTGCATGCTTTTCGAGAACATACACAAAAACAGAGGTAAAAAATGAGCCAAAACAAAAATGCACATTAACATTTCAACTCACATTTTTTAAAAAAAGTGTGTTGAAAAAAGCAGCAAAGCTTTTTTGGGCATGGAGTGTTGTGTGTTTTTTCAATACGCATTTTGGTGTGTTGATAGCGTATTTGTCAAATGACAAAATGTGCGGCAAAATGCATGTATGCTAACAGCATTTGGGGTGCTATTAACAATGAATGGCACCCAAAAGCGCACTGCATATTTTAACACAATTTTAGTGCAACTTGGAATTGCGGCAAGAATTGTGCAATTCTGCCAACAATTCTGCATTGTTCAGGTATGAATGCGTTCTAAACGACAATACAGTATAATTATACTTTATGTATGTGTGTGTGTATATATATATATATATATATATATATATATACAGTTGTGTTCAAAATAATAGCAGTGTTGAAAAAAGTGAAGAAAGCTCAAAATCCTTCTAATAGCTTTTATTTCCATACACACAAATGTATTGGGAACACTACACATTCTATTCCAAATCAAAACATGAAGAAAAATATATCATATTTGTGTTATTCCTCTAAAAAAATTGAAGAAAAGTGAATATTAGACTGTTCAAAAAAATAGCAGTGTTTGTATTCTTCTTTACAAACTCAAACATTCACTATATAAACTGAAAAATGTTTGAAGATTTTGCTTTCCTTTGAATCACTTAATTAATATTTAGTTGTATAAGCACTGTTTCTGAGAATTGCTGTACATCTGTCCTAGTGTGAAGTTTTACTTGTGAGCCACTGAAGGGTGCAAATATCTATATATATATAAACAATCTGTGTACATATAACCAATGTGTCGCAGGCGTCCTTGCTCACCCTCACGTGGTGTGCGTCAGTGAGATAACAAAAAGAAAAATTGAGCATATATTAATTATATATAGATATATTAAAATTAGATAAGGATTTGAAGAATATAATTTCGGAAAAACCGAGATATATTTACAAAAAAGCCCTGAATATCCGTGATAAGATTATCAAGAATATATTGGACCCACCAACAACAAATAAAAATTATACCTTCTTCCAAGGAATAGGTTTTTACAAATGTGGCAGATGTTATAGCTGTACAAGAGTAAAAAATAATCCTAAACATAGGTTGGAATTTACTAACCCTATAAATAGCAAAACATATAGAATTAAACAATTTATATCTTGTGACACGAAGGGAGTGGTATATGCATTGAAATGCACCTGTAATAAAATTTACATTGGGCGAACCAAGAGACCACTAAAAGAACGTATAAAAGAGCATGTTCGAAACATTATAAAAGGATATAAATACCACAATGTACCACTACACTTTCGCCAATTTCATGAACAACGGGTTGAAGGTTTGGAATTTTGGGGTATAGAGAAGCATAATGCACACTGGAGAGGGGACAATCTAATCAGAGAAATAAGTAAAAAAGAATCTCATTGGATTTATGAGATGGATTGTTTGGCCCCTAGGGGGTTAAATAAAGATTTTGACCTTTCATGCTTTCTGAGTGACCATTGAGAGCTAGGTAAATAATGTATTGATATATATCCCAAGTGAATATGTGGGATCTATATATAATTAATATATGCTCAATGGGTAATGATATACTAATTTAGAGTGAGTTTACCTACAGGCACAATACATGGATATAAGATAAAAGTTGGGCTGATTACGTTAATTATGCCAACTATACATCTTTAAGATCAAGATAGATTTTATAAAATTAATATAATATTTTAGTATGATTTATGAATAGTGGGTAGAGTACAAATAAATAATAATAATAAAAAATAGAATGGGGCTAAAATACATATTAATTTGTTCAACATGCGTTTATGGTTAATGTATATTAATTACAATTAAATATTTATTGATTTATATTTGTTTTATAATATATTTATGATTTTAATTTCGTTATTATTAAAATATATTTTTTATAAATTGTTAAGAAATAATTTTGAATGTTTATATCTAAGAAGTATTACAACATCAATGTTAACAAACAAACGGTTACAGTATCTATTATGTTGCTAAATTACAGTTGAATCAGCCTGGGGGTGTGGGGTATACACACTGACAGTCAAGCCGAAGGATGCTAGGACATAAATTGCAACTATATAATTGATAGTTGCATACAATATAAACAACTGGTGTTCTATACTAAATTCAGACCCCATAAAGATGGCAGCACCCATTAGGACTACAACAAAATGGCGCCGTAATGATATAAAAAGAGCTCAAGCATGGTGATGTGTAAAACTACATCCCCCAGAGGAAGGTACGAGTCCCTGTAGCGTAACGCGTAGGGGAGGGGCAGTGACATCATCACGCATCCGCAGTCAGAACGGCGAGTATTGACAGTGTGCGTAGGCACACTAACAAGGCTGATTCCACTGCCACCCGCGGCTGTATATATAACAAAAGCGCATATATTACTAACAACATGTGAGTGTACTACTAGCCTTTATTAAAACCTTTTACCCCGGATAAAACACTATGCACCTTTTTTTCTTTCCCTTATGATCCATGGGAGGAGAACTTGGTTAAGGAGAGTGCTGGGGAAGGAGTAACTTCATCCACTGCAGTGACTCACAGTGCAGCTTCTATTGCTAACCATTGCAGCTATACAGCACAGGATATAAAGGAGAGTATATGGCATTCATCTTTCTGTTGAATCTAAAAGGAATTTGATATCATCCAAGTGCATATGGGATTATTCATTCATAATCAAAAATTATAGTTGGACTTTTATTTTGCAATTCACGTTATTATTATTTTATTATTTTTTATTCACAAATCTTTTTTGTGCTTTATATAATTATTGGCACAAAGTATATGAATGGTTACTCATGGTGATAATTTATAGAGAGATTAATAGATACTGATTTAAATAATTGTGCATAATTTTTAGAAAAAACAATGAATAGAGCGCGGCACCCAGTTTTCTTTTTGCTGTACATCTGTGTTGCATGGAGTCAACCAACTTCTGGCACCTGCGAACAGGTATTCCAGCCCAGGATGATTGGACTACATTCCACAGTTCTTCTCTATTTCTTGGTTTTGCCTCAGAAACTGCATTTTTTTATGTCACCCCACAAGTTATCTATTGGATTAAGATCCGGGATTGGGCTGGCCACTCAATAACGTCAATCTTGTTGGTCTGGAACCAAGATGTTCCACGTTTACTGGTGTGTTTGGGGTCGTTGTCTTGTTGGAACACCCATTTCAAGGGCATTTCCTCTTCAGCATAAGGCAGCATGACCTCTTCAAGTATTCTGATGTATTCAAACTGATCCATGATCCCTGGTATGCGATAAATAGGCCCAACACCGTAGTATACTTGCACAACCATGCTTCACTGTCTTCAAAGTGCAATGTGGCTTGAATTCAGTGTTTGGGGGTCATTTGACAAATTGTCTCCGGCCACTACACCCAAAAAGAACAATCTTACTTTCACCAGTCCACAAAATGTTGCGCCATTTCTCTTTAGGCCAGTCAATGTGCTCTTTGGCAAATTGTAACCTCTTCAGCGCGTCTTTTTTTCAACAGTGCGACTTTGCGGGGGCTTCTTGCAGATAGCTTGGCTTCACATAGGCGTCTTCTAATTGTAACAGTACTCACAGGTAACTTTAGACCTTCTTTCATCTTCCTGGAGCTGATTGTTGGCTGAGTCCTTGCCATTTTGGCTATTCTTCTATCCATTCGAAGGGTAGTTTTTCGCTTTCTTCCACGTCTTTCAGGTTTTGGTTGCCATTTTAAAGCATTTGCGATCAGTTTAGCTGAGCAGCCTATCATTTTCTGCACTTCTTTATATGTTTTCCCCTCTCCAATCAACTTTTTAATCAAGGTACGCTCTTCTTCTGAACAATGTCTGGAACAACCCATTTTCCTCAGAATTTCAGAGAGAAATGCACTGTAACCGGCATGTACAACATTTGCTGCCTTCCTTCCTTAAATAAGGGCAATAATTGCCACCTGTTTTTCAAAGAATGAATGACCTCACTAATAGAACTTCACACTGCTATTATTTTGAACATGCCCCTTTCAATTAGTGATTCAATTACACAGAATCAGCAGCATGCATGTCATGACTGTTGGGTCTGTTGGATTTCTATTACTCTACTACACCTGCTAGTAAATTATTTGCCATGTAGAAATATAATTTCTACCAAAAACAGTGATTGATCAGGTTAGTGTTGTCTGACTGCTATTATTTTGAACACAACTATACATACATAGTTATAATTTATATCAATGTTTAACCCCTCTGGTGCTGATATTAGGAAGAAAGAAGCCTTCTTCCTCACATCCCAGCAGCTTCTCACCAAGATTCTCCAGCTCTCTGCTGTAGAATCTTGGACGGAGATATTTTAAAAAGCTGGCCAGTGAGATCTTCAGATCTCACCTTCATAAACTGCCCATCTCTGTAAAAGTGAATGACAAAAGGGTGTGTCCTGTGATGAGAAGTGAAGAAAATGTTCTCTGCTCCTCACCTCAACTTCATAAACTGGCACACTGGAGAGCTCCACTGTGATCCTCGGGATCTCAGCTTTTCTCTTTCTTAGACACCTAAATTACTTAAATGCCTTCAAAAGGTACCAGGCAGGAAGACTGCTTTGGCTGTACTGATTGCAGCCAGATGCAGTCAGTTTATAAAAAGGGTCTATGGGCATGAACCCTAAAAGAATGATCAATCAGAATGATCCAGAAAGGGGAGGGAGCATAGCTGTACAGGGCAGGTGAGCAGATGAGCTTCACAGGGCTCCCTAGTTTGATCCTGGCACCAATCATTTCCCCGGCTACTTTACCACTGCATACTGGCACAGCTTGACTGCTCATTGCTTCAGGATCCCTCTTGTGCCAGTCCCTTGTACAGTATATCGCCCACATGATGACCAGGAAAAACTAAGAAACATGCGGCGGCCTAGCAGTCTCATCATTGCAGCTCTTCCTCAGTGTGCACCTTGTGACACTGACAGGCCTAAAGACACCTGCAATGTGGGTAAGTTCTCCCGCCCAGAGGAGAAAGACCACATGTAGGCCAATCTTTATTAAACACAGAAAATGATAGGCAATCAGGGGCATAATTCATCCATGGCTTGTACAGTCCTCTCAAATGGTCAATAAGGCTCTTCGTAAATACCAGCCTGCACTTAGTGGGCTCCAAGAAATGCACCTTACCAGGGAGACTATGAGTTGTCCAAGATATTTTTGGGTTGGGCAAGCCTACCACTCTACTTACACTTCCTACTCCAGAGGTGCCAGTGTTCTGATTCATAGGTCTTTGGACTACCAAGAAATTGCTTCTGCTATAGCTACAGAAGGCAGTCATGTGTTTCTCTATTGTAGATTGTGTTTGATTACATGTACCTTGGCTATGATTTATGTTCCTCCTCCTTTCTCCACAACAGTGTTGAGGCAGTTGTTGTCCTTTATTACAATCAAAGCAGATGTACTACTTTTTATCCTGGTGGAATTTAATGACCATTTGAACCTATGCCTTGATAAACATCCTCAAGCACTGCCTGGATCCTTGCTCAGGGGTATCTCCCTATCACACTTTATTGATAAACTAAGCTGGTCCAATATGTGGCTAGCTAGAAATCCTCATGATTTACAATTTTTGTGTCATTCTAAAACGCACATGCCTTAGTCCAGAATAGACCTACAGTACCTTGAAAAAGTATTCATACCCCTTAAAAATTTTCCACATTTTGTCATGTTACAACCAAAAACGTAAATGTATTTTATTGGGATCTTACGTGATAGACCAACACAAAGTGGCACATAATTGTGAAGTGGAAGGAAAATGATAAATGGTTTTCTACATTTTTTTACAAATAAATATCTGAAAAGTGTGGCATGCATTTGTATTCAACCCCCCCCCCCCCCGAGTCAATACTTTAACCACTACTTAGAACCACCTTTCACTGCAAATACAGCTGCAAGTGTTTTTAGGTATGTCTCTACTAGCTTTACACATCTACAGAGTTAAATTTTTGCCCATTCTTCTTTGCAAAATAGCTCTAGCTCTGTCAGATTGGATGGAGAGCATCTGTGAACAGCAATTTTCAAGTCTTGCCACAGATTCCCAATTTAATTTAGGTCTGGACTTTGACTGGGCCATTCTAACACATGAATATGTTTTGATCTAAACCATTCCATTGTAGCTCTGGCTGTATGTTTAGGGTTGTTGTCCTGCTGGAAGGTGAACCTTCGCCCCAGTCTTAAGTCGTTTGCAGACTCTAACAAGTTTTCTTCTAAGATTGCCCTGTATTTGGCTCAGTCCATCTTCCCATCAACTCTGACCAGCATCACCACAACATGGTGCTGCCACCACCATGTTTCATGGTGGGGATGGTGTGTTCAGGGTGATATGCAGTGTTGGTTTTTCACCACACATACAGTTGCAAGAAAAAGTATGTGAACCCGCTGGGATTACGTGGAGTTTTGCATGAATTGGGCATAAAATGTGCTCTGAACGTCATCTAAGTCACAACAATAGAAGAACACAGTCTGCTGAACATAATACTACACAAACATTAGATGTTGCCATGGTTTAATTGCACATAACATGTAAACATTCACAGTGCAGGGAGGAAAAAGTATGTGAGGCCCTAGCTTAATGACTTCTCCCAGAGCTAATTGGAGCCAGGAGTGAGCCAACCTTGACTCCAATCAGTGTGATGATATTGGATGTGTTGCTGACAGCTGTCCTGCCCTTAAAAAACACACACCTGTTTTGGGTTTATTGGTTTCAAGAAGCACTGTCTGATGTGAACCATGCCTCGCAGAAAAGAGCTCTCAGAAGACCTACGATCAAGAATTGTTGACTTGCATGAAGCTGGAAAGGGTTACAAAAGTATCTCCAAAAGCCTTGATGTTCATGTGTCCACGGTAAGACAGACTGCCTACAAATGGAGAAAGTTTAGCACTGTTGCTACTCTCCGTGGTTGTCCTGTAAAAATGACTGCAAGAGCACAGCGCAGAATGCTGCATGAGGTAAAGAAGAATCCCAGAGTGTCAGCTAAAGACCTACAGAAATCTCTGGCACATGCTAACATTTTTGTTGACACATCTACAATAAGGAAAACATTAAACAAGAATGGAGTACATGGGAGGACACCACGAAGGAAGCCATTGCTGTCCAAAAAGAATATTGCAGCACGTTTGAAGTTTGCAAAAGAGCACCTGGATGTTCCACAGCACTACTGGCAAAATATACTGTGGACAGATGAAACCAAGATTGAGTTGTTTGGGAAGAACACACAACACTATGTGTGGAGAAAAAAAGGCACAGCACACCAACATCAAAACCTCATCCCCACTGTAAAACATGGCGGGGGGAGCATCATGGTTTGGGGCTGCTTTGCTGCCTCAGGGCCTGGACAGATTGTTGTCATTGATGGGAAAATGAATTCCAGAGTTTATCAAGACATTTTGCAGGAAAACGTACGACCATCTGTCCGCCAACTGAAGCTCCGCAGAGGATGGGTGATGCAACAGGACAATGACCCAAAGCATACAAGTAATTCAACAAAACAATGGCTGCAACAGCACAGAATACGCCTTCTGGAGTGGCCCAGTCAGAGTCCTGACCTCAACCCGATTGAAATGCTGTGGCATGACCTTAAGAGAGCGATTCACACCAGACATCCCAAGAATATTGCTACACTGAAACAGTTTTGTGAAGAGGAGTGGTCCAAAATGACTCCAGATCGTTGTGCAGGTCTGATCTGCAACTACAGGAAACGTTTGGTTGAGGTTATTGCTGCCAAAGGAGGGTCAATCAGTTATTAAGTCCAAAGGTTCACATACTTTTTCCTCCCTGCACTGTGAATATTTACATGTTATGTGCAATTAAACCATGGTAACATCCAATTTTGTGTAGTATTATGTTCAGCAGACTGTGTTCTTCTATTGTTGTGATTTAGATGACGTTCAGAGCACATTTTATGCCCAATTCATGCAAAACTCCAAGTAATCCCAAGGGGTTCACATACTTTTTTTTTGCAACTGTAGCATTTTGCTTTTAGGCCAAAAAATTCAATTTTGATCTCATCTGACCAAAGCACCTTCTTCCACATGTTTGCAGAGTCCCCCACATGGCTTCTCGCAAACTGCAAATGGGACTTCTTATGGCTTTCTTGCAACAATGGCTTTCTTCTTTCTTCTTGCCACTGTTCCATAAAGGCCAGATTTGTGGAGTGAACGACTAACAGTTGTCCTGTGAACAGATTCCCCCACCTGAGCTGTGGCTCTCTGCAGCTTCTCCAGAGTTACCATGGGCCCCTTGGCTGCTTCTCTGATTAATGCTTTCCTTGCCTGGCCTGTCAGTTTAGGTGGACGGCCATGTCTTTGTAGGTTTGCATTTGTGCCATACTCTTTCCATTTTCGGATTATGGATTGAACAGTGCTCTGAAAGATGTTCAAAGCTTGGGATTTTTTTTATAATCTAACCCCGCTTTAAACGTCTCCACAACTTTATCCCTGATCTGCCTGTTGTGTTCCTTGACCTTCATGATGCTGTTAGTTCACTAATGTTCTGTAACAAACCTCTGAGGGCTACACAGAACAGCTGTATTTATACTAAGATTAAATTATGCACAGGTGGAATCTACTTATTAATTAGGTTACTTCTGAAGGCAATTGGTTCCACAAGATTTTAGTTAGGGGTAGCAGAGTAAAGGAGGCTGAACACAAATGCATACCACACTGTTCAGACATTTGTAGAAAATGTTGAAAACCATTTATCATTTTTCTTCCAATTACACTGTTCAACAGGTAAAAAGTTTTGGGCATAAAATTAGCTAATCTTACATAATTTTAGGGTGCTGAAAACGAAAATGACCCTAAAAAATGTTGATTGGCTCTAGTTTCCATGATATATTCACCCATCTAATGACGTAAGCCATTCAAAATTATGATGCAACTTCAGCTGCATATTGCGCAATTGATACTGGTGACCAATAGAAAATTGCATGTATACTGAGATGATGCAATATTAGCCTTTAATTGCATCACTTCACTGCATAAAAGCTGCAGTATCTGTAGCTGATTGTAGTTCGACAGCGTCTTTACATTTCGTTTTATGCTTATATAGGCTACTCAGTAATGCCTCGAACTTGTGTGAATAAAGCAGATAATTTCTGCTATATCTGCGGTGAAATAACTTTTATCTCATGAAAAAGGAGGATAACAGGAATGATTAAGAAAGCCTACAACTTGTATTTTGGCTGCAAGATAGGAGACCAGGACAAGAGCTGGGCACCACATATATGCTGCAATTCTTGTGGGACGGCACTGGAGCAATGGTTGAATGGAAAAAAGGCATCTATGCCTTTCGCTGTGCCAATGATTTGGAGAGAGCCAACAGATCATGTTAGTAATTGTTACTTTTGTATGGTGCCTCCAATTGTACAAGGGCTAAATAAGAAGAAAAAGTTATCTGTGCACTATCCAAATATTCCATCGGCAATACATCCAGTTCCTCATGGAGAGGGGCTACCAATTCCTAAAGCACCAGAATCCTTCGTGGTTGAGTCAAGTGAGGAAGAACCTGAAACGTGTAGTCACGTGCAGTTGTAAGAGATAGCCCTTTCCTCGAATACAAGAGAAAAGCCAAGAGAAGCAAAACCGACACAAACTGAAGACAAAACTAGTGAGAATCCTAAGTATTAAAATGATTCAACTTAGCTTATGGCTATAATTTTTCTTGGTAATCCTATGCAATATATTATGCCATTTAGGCTTTGTTATGTAGTCAATATCACTTGCTTTATATTTGTGGAAAGACATCTATCTATATAATTATTGTGCATTATGTAGTCATTACGCCTATAGTAGAAAACTTTCCGTTTACAGAAAAACTAGAGCCAATTGACAAATTTCATTGTTATATTTGAACTCAGAATGTGAAATTCATTAAGAAATGGATCCTTTTGTTTCCAAAACTGGCAAAAAATAAAAATTTGTTGAACAGTGTTATGTGCCACTTTGCGTTGGTCTATCACATAAAATCCCAATAAAATTAATTTAAGTTTTTGGCTGTAACATGACAAAGTGTAGAAAATTTCAGGGGTATGAATACTTTTTCAAGGCACTGTATGCTTGAGGTCATTCACTTCTGCCCCAACCATACAGTAACTAAATTACAGTACACTCTGAGGGGCATATTGGATCATTCTCCTCCGGTGGTGTGGGTAGCCACACAATTACACAGTTAATTTAATGAGTAAGCTCGATCCCCAGATAGCCTGGTATGATGGGAGGCCTTTATTTACTTCCTGTGAGGCATTTTATATAGGATATTACAGTGGGTAAAAATGCTACCAAGCAACATAAACTACAAATTTTTCCAGCAGGTGCTGAGGGCTCGAGCAGGAATATATACCCAACCTTTCTAACTCTATGAGGGCAGCTTGGCTTTCCGTACAGGATGTTCTTGTTTGATTGTCCAACTATCAGGCAGAGAAAACATTTTTCTCCCAAACTGGCATTTTATGAAGGAGAGCAGACTGGTTGCTTGTTGGCTAAAATTGTTAACTCCCAGTCAGCAACCTGCAATAGAGGAGAGTTGACATTATCAGATGTATATCGGTTAAAGAATACGTTCACCTTTGGAACATGTTACATGTTCCACCCATATTTAGGGTGGAACATTTAACATGTTTCAACTCCTACCTCCTTTCCCCTTGATCTCCCCTCCCTGTGATGGCGGGCAGGGGATCTTCTCCCTGCACCCGCTGTCAAAGATTTCTGATTCTGCAATGCAGATGAGAAGGAAGGTAGAGAGGCAGAACGTGTAGATCGGGTGGAAGTGATCTCACTGAGTCACCAGAGCATCTACTACGAAGACATGAGGGTTCTGGACCTGGCAGCAAAACTTGCCCAGTTTGTTGCTGAATCGTGACACAAAAAGATCCATGTCTGGCATCCCCATCTGCAGTACACGGGGATTAGAACAGCTCTCCCACAGATACAGATGCTGAAGACTGAAAAAATAAATTTTCTACACCTAGGATATGGACAATGCCATGACTTGCAGCTCTGCCCAAGAGATGATTAGGTCTGCCTTCAACTAAGTGGCGGAACATCTGGTGAATCCCTGATGGTTGATGTATGCAATGTCTGTGGCATTGCCTGACTGGATTCTTATCAGGAGAGCATGCAACCAAGGGGTCCAGCATTGAAAGGAAAACTGAATCTCACTGAGTTCCTGCGCCTTAGAGAAGACTCAGGGGGCCATGGATGCACCAACGGAAAGGGCAGAACATTGGTAATGCTGATTGGCCACTGTAAAATACAGCTTGAAACGGAAGAAATGAGGAACTGCTGAACAGCAGCAAGAAGATCTGCCTGTCTTTGCAGAAGGAGATGCAAACTTGAGAGCAAGTTGTGGGGCGGGGATAGGGGTGCAGAGATCATCATCATCAAAGATTTCTTAGGACCAGACTGAGAGCTGATTTACAAGTGGGAAACGGATTGAAGCTGAGGTTTCTCAGCTAGTTGTTCAGTGTTTCATGTCAGGTTTGCATCAGGTTCAGGACTGGATTTTATCCTGTTCACACGTGCGGATTAGAAATGGTTTCCATAGAAGTCAATAGTCTGTAATCCGCACCTGAACCGGACTGCATTGCTCAGAAATCGTACAGGACTGTTTTTCCAAACAGCACTGAATCTATACTGAATTCACACTGGCAGTGCACCAGACATATGTGAACAGGCACCATAGGAAGCAATGTTATTTCACGTTATGTGGATTGGATGCGGTTCAAAATGCATGCAATCCGCATATACAGTATGTGAACCGGTACTGAAGGGGCCAACAGACATCCCCTACTCTGACAAGTGGGAGTGCTTCATCACTGAGAAGAGGGCTTGGAGTATGGCTTGGAGGACCACATCTTCCAGTGAAAGCGTGTTCCAGATTTATAATATTGTAGATACTAATGCGCTGCCACCACCTGCTATTAGTGAAATGCCAATATTCAGCTGCTGCTGTCACGGTATGTTTCCACACCTACTGTATATAATAAATAGACTAGCATAAAAAAATGTAGTGCTGTTTATTTTCTGGTTCTAATAACAAACCATCGAAAATAATATCCCAAATTAAAAACAATGTGCACTTAAAATGATTGTTAAACAACCCATTCAGTTTATAAAATAAATAGAAGGAAAAACATTTGTTGTGTATAGACATTAAAAACAATTATTTACACCTCACCCCCCCCCCCCTTTTTTTTTTGCAAGTGATTACATACCTTCTGTTCTCAGCTGCATAGGAGCTAGGGGAGGAGAAACAGCAGCACACTAATCTTCCCAGGTAAAAGTTGTGCAGAAGTCTGATCATTGGAGGAGAGCACACTGAGATCCCAGCACAGCCAGAGAGCTAACCATGTGCAACCTTAATCCAGTACTGCAAGCCAAAATCACATACTGGTAAAACACCTTGATGTGCACCCACTTCTCATCTGATGATCTTCTGATAAAGCCACATGATACATGTGCTACACTTTAGGGCGGAGCTGGGTGACATCGGCTCCGGAAGTGAGGCAGGAATATACCTGTCCCTAACTAGATGTCGGTTACACTGTGTGTTATTTGAAAAATATTGTAAAAACAAATAGCAGTGCTGCATTGTTTTATGCTAATCTAGTGTTCCAGACTTAGACATGGGGCTGGATGCCTGAGAGCTACAAAAGGAACTTTAACTAACCTCAGGAGTAAAAGATCTACCCATGTGAGTACAAGGTCTTTTCGGGGGAGGGGGGGGTGCAAAAAAGTACATTTAAGGCCTGTGATCTCCTTTATCACCGGGTGTAAAGTGATCAAGGAGATTAATGTATTTCTAATGAATAGAGAAAAACAGAGTGTGCTTAGTGCATTACCTTAAAAATATGTATATTAAATGTTAAAAGTAGGTATTGTACTCACAGATTATCAAAAAAATTGAAGGCATATCGTGAAGGAACAGCTCTGTCCGATTCCCACTATGTGTCTGTCCGTAATGAGAACTCTGGACATCCAAAAGGCTCTGAGGAAGAGGCCAGTCCTCGAAACTCATCAGCCTTTTGGATGTCCAGAGTTCTCATTACGGACAGACACGTAGTGCGAATTGGACAGAGCTGTTCCTTTACGATATGCCTTTGATTTTATTGACAATCTGTGAGTACAATACCTACTTTTAACATTTAATATACATATCTTTAGGTAATGCACTAGGCCGGTGCGCCCTCTGTTTGTTTTTCTCTATTCAGTATATTTGGACTCCCCTGGTCTTTTGAGGGCAGCAAGGCGTGCTTATCCCAAGAATTTCGTTATGTGGTCCTAATGAAATTGAGTCCATCCCTAAGCACAGGAGTATACGGGTTTTCCATTTCTACACATGAATGTATTCATGGAGGGACTAAACAGACATTTTCCCTCAAAGGGCAGACACTCGAGGCATTTCTTACACGGAATTGCTACTGACCAGCATCTGAGCCAAGGAATCCTCTGCATATCGACAGTGCAGAGACTTATTCTAGAGATTTGGTGAAGTGTATCTGCCAAACTGTTCATACAATAGTGTGATCCACAGGTTATAGCTTACAATTGGTGTAAAAGATGGAGCTAGGGTCTCATACTGCAATACATCGCCTTGGTGTGTAGGGGCCTTAAAAGATTACATAAAAAAAAAATCTTTTCTGCAAAACTCACATTTAAAGGATAGGGTCACCTTAAAAAAAAATATAAACACATTTATTTATTTTTATTGGAAGCTCGTCAAGCATTTCACCCGTGATCAGCAGCTGCAGCTGTAACATGTTACACCCTGAATATGGGTGTAACATGTTATAAAAGGTGAACTTATCCTTTAATTCAGAGCTGCACCCCAGTAGTACTTCTTTCACCCACTAGATGTCCAAAGTTGTATTAAACTCACGTGGTTTATTTTTGCCTACAGGTAAACCTATAATAAGGCTTACCTATAGTAACAGTAAATAACTCCTAAATGTGCACGTTCAGGAGATATTTACTTTAGCAGACCGGCTAAAGCCTGCGAACCCGGAAGGAAGACTGAGTAAAGATGGACCTGTGTTATTGTCACTATATTACTTAGAGTCTATACGTTGAATATTTTCTTCAGCATCCATGCTAAATATGGCAGTCTTAAACAATGGGTTGACCATGTCAAAACTGAATTATAGGCATTTATGTATGTATTTTTAATGTAAGCAGTGTACTTCCCTGAATTTGAGCTGGTATCAGCCTCTTGCACTCCAAGAGAGTATAAGTGCCGGTCAGTTGCCATACTCTTAAAGACTTCTATAAAAGCTGCAAGAGTGTAAAAAGAGTTTTCTTTAGTAGTTATTTAAGCATCGTGAACTATTTAACTGTAAGTTACTCTGTGTTCTGTAAACCATTTGCTCTGTGATGGGTATTTTCAGTGTTATTTGCTATATGCGCTATACTGTATGTTTTGTATGAGGTTTATGGGTTATATGGTGTGTTATTTGCAGAGTGGCCCTTTATCTCCCTTTCTAGAGTCCCCATGCTGGAGCTCTCTCCCCCTCCTTCCTTGTGTGTGTCCCCATAGCAAGCGTTGTGTGTCCACCTCCCGGCTCTTTCCTCACAGGATTTGATTGACAGCAGCAGGAGCCAATGGTTCCCATTGCTACCTGAGTCCCTGTGAAAAGAGAGAGAGAGACCAGCGGTGCTGCAGACGGTCACAGCACTTGATAGTGAGAAGCAGCATGTAAGTATTTAAGGAGAGGGGGTAAATATCAGCTAGTGAAAGGTTTTCAACTTTAGGACAATCTTTAACCATACTGACTTCCAGTATGAGCAAAGAAAATTATATCATCTCAGCATTAAATAATAGGGGGTATCTTTTTTCCAATCTGTTATGAAATAGGAGACCTACTGTTTACTGCATTAGGATGTACCTAAAAATGTAAAAAGTTGAATATTTTACATGTTTAATATGGACAAATCTTTAAACATCAGATAAAAATAAACAGAAAAAATGTAGGCACCACGAATGTAATCTTACACCTAATTAAGGTAATTAATAAGGGAAACATCGACACAAAAGACTGGATAAAAAGAAACAATTTAAGCTATGCACACCATGACCACTTTAACTGACATTTTCCTTTTTAACTTGAGTGCCTTAATCCTATTTACAGCTGGTTACTCCATAGAAATGCTTTTGAAAAAGGACACAGGCGCAAGATTTCACATTCTGCATTATTTCATGTGACATTTCATGCGTGCTTTTCTGTTTATATAGAAGAAATATTTAAACAGATCTTAACAATACTATATAAGCAAAACTACACGTATTTTCAAAATATTTTCCACATCATACTGTTCAGTAAATTATTACATTCTAAGTAGCCTATAGAACCAGTGAGAATGATACTTTATTACACGTTCACCTTTATACTTGGCTGCCATTTTGTTTTTATTACACTTTGATGTTGTGTTGACATAAGGTATAGCTTTCCTTAAAGCGGAACTAGACCTATCAATTTAACAGTTTCAAAAAACAGTTACATTTCCAGCATGTGTCCGAAATGTGGGCTGTCACATTTGCTTGTGCTCTCAACCAAACTGTCAAGCCATCAAATGGCTGGTATCATAAGTGATCACATATGCAGCATCATGGCAACTGAAGATCAAACAGAGGCTAAGATGGCATCTTCCTTGGTTGAAAATGTTAGGAGGGTTTAATTCCACCTTAATTCCTGTTTTTTCAGTATTATGAGACCATTCAATATTTTGCAGGAGTTCACAAATTATGAGGACAGAAGATTTTCCCCCAAATATAGATGGTGGTCATTATGATTTCCAACAAACTTTTCAATAGCTCATTGTCACTGCAGAATTGCTGGATGTCCCTGTTAAGCATGACAGCGAAGCAATACTAGTTGCTGGTTAATGTGTGTATGGTGTAGCGCTGCTAAAATTAAAACATATATCCAAAAGTGCTTAACCTTAGTGTGAACCAATTAAAATATTTATACAAATAAACAAATAAAAATATTTGGTGATTATAGCACTCAGTGATTCCTTATGGTGAGCGGGCGCTTGGAGGTGGTGTTAGGACTGCAGCAGCTACTGACGTGCAGGAGTCAATAAGCCTATATTTATTTATTTATTGAGTTTATATAGCGCCAAAGGGTTTGCTCAGCGCTGTACAATAGAGGGGGGAACAATACATGAAACAGTACAGTAACATCAAACATCACACAAGGGGTAAGAGGGCCCTACTCTTTCGAGCTTACAATCTAGGAGATTGTAAGCTCTATATACTGGTGTCTGGTCGTGGAGGATAAGTGGAAGGAGGAGGAGTGAGTCTTTTTGGAGCCAACAAAGTCACTTCTAACCTGGATAACTAGTAGGATCCTGGAGTGATCCAAGAGCCTTTTGACCCCTGCGGGTCGCAGGGGGAAGGTGAGCGGGCACGCTAGCCACTGTAGGATTCTCACCCATCACCAGCACTTACAAGTTGTGCATGCTGTTTTGAGTTCCACATGGTCAAAATTGTTCTACTTGTGGACATTTATCACTACTTACTATCAGTGTATGTTGCAAGCACTATACTAAAGATATTATTTGCACGTATATTATAATCACTTATACAGTGAAATATATTTCACCATAAGGAATCACTGAGTGCTATAATCACCGAATATTTTTATTTGTTTATTTGTATAAATATTTCAATTGGTTCACAATAAGGTTAAGCACTTTTGGATATATGTTTTAATTTTAGCAGCGCTACACCATACACACATTAATCTATCATTTATCCATCTAAAAGGAGAGGATCAGGTGTTAGCAGCAGCTCAGTATATTAAATTGAAGATAGCTGCGCAGGAGTTTTTGTACTGAATACTAGTTGCTGGACTGTCATGCTGATCCCTAGGGCTTGCTGAGTCATTGTTCAAAAACATAATTTAAAGTGGTTGTAAACCCTTATACACTATATTGCCAAAAGTGTTGGTCCCCCCTCCAAATCATTAGATTCAGGTGATCCAATCACCTCCATGGCCACAGGTGTATAAAATCAAGAACCTAGGAATGCAGACTGCTTTTACAAACATTTGTGAAAGAACGGGTCACTCTCAGGACGTCAGTGAATTCAAGCATGGTACCATGATAGGTTGCCACCTGTGTAACAAGTCCATCCGTGACATTTTCTTGCTACTAAATATTCCACAGTCAACTGTTAGTGGTATTATAACAAAGTGGAAGCAACTGGGAACAGCAGAAACTCAGCCACAAAGAGGTAGGCCACGTAAAATGACAGAGCGGGGTCAGCGCATGCTGAAGCTCACAGTGCGCAGAAGTCCCCAACTGTCTGCAGAGTTAATAGCTAAACACCTCCAGACTTTATGTGGCCTTCAGATTAGCACAACAACAGTGCGCAGAGAGCTTCATGGAATGGGTGTCCATGGCCGAGCAGCTGCATCCAAGCCTTACATCACCAAGTGCAATGCAAAGCATTAGATGCAGCACACCACGCTGGACTCTAAAGCAGTGGAGATGTGTTCTCTGGAGTGATTAGTCATGCTTTCTGGGTTTGCCTGTTGCCAGGAGAAAGGTACTTGCCTGACTGTATTGTGCCAAGTGTAAAGTTTGGTGGAGGGGGGATTATGGTGTGGGGTGGTTTTTCAGGGGTTGGGCTTGGCTCCTTAGTTTCAGTGAAGGGAACTCTTAAGGTGTCTGCATACCAAGACATTTTGGACAAACTTTTAATTGAGACAAGTACACTATAGAGAGATATGCTTTGTTTATATTTCATGACAGAGGTTTACAACCACTTTAATTAAGTTAAGTCAGTTAAGAGACCTAGTTTGTACTTTTTTCTTTTGTGTCAGCTGCTCAGAAAATATAGAAAACTCCAGTCAGTGTGCTTTTTTTTTTCTTTTTTTTGAGTTTTGGACAGAATAAGGAAGAGCCAGTTTTTATTGCGCCTGTGACCCCCATTGGAGCAGTGCGGATTGAAGCTGAGGTTTCACAGCTAATTGACACAGTAGTTGTTCAGCAGTTCATGTCAGGTTTACATCAGGTTCAGGACAAGTATAGGTCAGTATTTTATCCTGTTCACACATGTGCAGTTTAGAAACGGTTCCCATAGAAGTCAATAGCCTGTAATCCGCACCTGAACCTGAAGGCACTGCTCAGAAATCGCACAGGTCTCTTTTTCAAACCGCACTGAATCTGCACCACCAGTGCACCACACATTTGTGAACAGGTGCCAAAGGAAGCAATATTACTTTACATATCATGTGGATTGGATGCAGTTCCAACTGCATCCAATTCGCATACATGTGGACCGGCACTAAGACTGGAGCATACAGATCCTGGAACAATTGTGCACGGCAACAAATTATCTTCTATCTTTCATTTTCAAGGCTTACCTAAACAAGCTGAAGATAGAGGCTGGTTACTTTGCACAGCTGCTCCAGATTCTGTCTGTTACAGTTTTACTAAATTTCCCCCAGTGTATCTTTTTCTTTATTCAGCAGTTAGCAGTACCTCTGCTTGGCTTGGTTTCCCAGACTCTCTCAGCCAAGGTGACAGACCCCACATGGCCTCTTGACAAGAGTTTTCCCTGTACCTCAGCTTGCTTCCTCCAGAGACTCACGGATTTCCTTCAGCCCCTTGGACTCACTGGCCTCTGCAGTTTCCTCAGCCTCCCAGACCCTCTCTTGGTCTCCCAGACTCTAGTAGCTGGCCAGACTTTCCCAGTCCTTGGGCCCAGAATCCCCCACACAAGGGTTGTAGTCTCCACCAGGCGCTTCCAACTCTCCTGACAGGGCTGTGTCTTCAGGCTTGCAGCAATAGCAACTGCTATTCCACCTTCACCACTAACTGCTTTCGCAAGCCCATCGTTATAAGGGCTGTGTGCACCTGGGCACACACCATGCTGGTTGTTCACAACACCCAGACACAGGGTTGGAGATTCCATCCCGCCCAAGACTCTTAAGAATCTCCAAACTACAGATCCCAATCCAGCAATACCCAGATCCAGAAAAAACTGCACAAGCAGTTTTCTCCTCTCCAAATCTATGCTCTGTAGCATTGCACTAAGCAGACATGCAAACTCTCTGTCTTTTTCCTGGCCATTTTCTTAATGACAGAGCCTCGCACTGTCAGACTCCTAAGACTTTTACTGGGGTGTATTCATTTTTGCAACATGGTCTTCTAGAGAAATACTTTTTTGTATGTGCAAATTAACAAATCTTGTTTGCAATCAATGGCCCGCATTTGTGGGAGTATTTTGTAGTATAGTGTCCCTCGGCATCAGAGACTCCGCTCTCTCCTGGCTCTCCTCCTATCTATCCCAATGCTCCTTCAGCGTTACCTATAACCGCTCTCTCCTGGCTCTCCTCCTATCTATCCCAATGCTCCTTCAGCGTTGCCTATAATGCTACCACCTCCCCCTCTCTGTTGGGGTCCCCCAAGGCTCTGTCCTCGGGCCCCTTCTCTTCTCCATCTACACCTCCTCCCTCGGCAAACTGATACACTCCCACGGCTTCAACTATCACCTCTACGCCGATGACATGCAAATTTACCTCTCCACCCCTCGCCTCACCCCTTCAGTCTCCGCCCGTATCACTTACCTACTGAATGACATATCAGACTGGATGTCGGTCCATTTCCTCAAACTGAACCTTTCCAAAACCGAGCTCCTGATTTTCCCCCCAGCCCGCGCCCCCCCCTTCTCCATCACGACCATCAGTCCCACCCCGCAAGCCAAAGTCCTAGGTGTCACCCTAGATTCAAACCTGTCCTTCCAACCCCATGTCCACTCGTTGGCAAACTCATGCAGGCTCCACCTCCGCTACATCTCCAAAATACGTCCTAACCCCAGACACTACTAAGCAACTCGTTCACTCCCTTATTATCTCACGTCTGGACTACTGCAACTCCCTTCTCACCGGCCTACCTCATCACAGACCCCGCTTCAGTCTATCCTGAACTCAGCAGCCAGACTCATCCACCTTACCAACCGCTCCGCTTCTGCCACCCCCCTCTGTCATTCCCTCCACTGGCTCCCGATTGCCCAACGCATTAAATTCAAACTACTAACACAGACATACAAAGTCATTCATAATGCTGCCCCAAACTACCTCACTGACCTGATACCCAAATACCACCCTACCCGTAATCTTCGCTCCTTACAAGACCTCCTACTTTCTAGCTCCCTGGTCTCCACGTCCCACGCCTGACTTCAGGACTTCTCCAGGACTTCCCCAATCCTCTGGAACTCACTACCCCAATCCATCAGAATGTCACCTATCCTCCTCACCTTTAGGCGCACCCTGAAAACCCATCTCTTCAGGGAAGCCTACCCCGTCCTCACCTAACAGCCGATCTCCTCCACTCCTCCTACCACTCCATCCCCCACAGCCACTTCCTCCTGTACCACTATCCCCTCCCTCCTAGATTGTAAGCTTGAAAGAGCAGGGCCCTTGACCCCCTCGTGTTTTGTTTTGTTACTGTATTGTCTCATGTTCTGTCCCCCACTATAATGTACAGCGCTGAGCAAACCTTTTAGCGCTATATAAATACTGTATAATAATAATAATAATAGAAAATGTTGATTCTGAAAGGAAAGTAAAGGTTTTATGACAAATTTGTTGGGGTATATTGTGACAGAACGGGGCTCTGTTACTGTGAAGATATAGGAAAATGTGACATAGGATTCACCGTTAAGGTAAATATGACATTCCAGGCTAGTGTTCCTGGGCAGAGAAAGGTGTGCCTTTGGTCTCCTCTGGATTCTGCAGTTCTGGATCGGAACATTCAATCCTGTGTCCGGGTTTTGCTAGACACATGCAACCTGGTTGACTACACAAGTGTGCAGGGTCATTATATACTCAGGTCTGAGGTTTTCCCAGGGCTTCCAGTTTGGAGACTGTTCCCTGTGTGGGGGACATTAGTTTCATCGGGGTCAGAGGGCTCCCAGTTTGGAGACCGGGCTCCATTCGAGAGCCAGGAAGGATTGCTGTGTGCATTGGAGAGGAGCTGTGTGCTCTGAAGTTCTTTAAGCTGAGTGCACGAAAGGACCTGTGGTCTGGATGACAAAAGCAGAGGGCCAGGTGGCTTGGTATTCTTGTTACCAATTTATGCTGTGTACAATCAAAACCCCTGTGGGGGAAACTGATTGTTTTGCTTTCCCCCATTTTAAATAAAAGTGGGTTGCAAGGCCCTTAAAAATAGTTCCTGTCTGCCATGAACTCACTGTATAAATGCATCTACCACGAGAGCTAACTAACCCATGTCACAATATATATATTTATGTATATGTACACACTTGCTCTGTGAATATTTCAAGCAAGCTTACATATGGTATTAATTACAAAAGGGTTAACTTAACCCCTCCCATCTCAATTTGTGTGTGTAAGGTTCCCGATTTAGTTTGAGTTCATAGACAATATAGGTTCTTTAGACTGTAATATGTATTTATTAGGATATTAACCACTTCACCTCCCAGCCAATTCTGACATTCTTCTCCTACATGTAAAAATCATCTGTAAAAATGTATACGTTACACAGTATTAGTGCAGCGGGTTTTCAAATGAACATTTTTTTGTAAAAAATATACTTTAATGAACTGTAATGCACAAAAACACAATATAACAATTTTTGGTAAAATAGAAAATATGATGTGGAAAGGGGCCAAACTATGGTAACATAAAAATCTCTGTAGGCGATAATTTAAAAACCTTTGCAGATTACCAGTTTAGAATTACAGAGGAGGTCTGGAGCTAGAATTATTGCTCTCACACCGACGTTCGCGGTGATACCTCACATGTGTGGTACGATTGCCGTTTACATATGTTATTGTGAACATGCACAAGAGCGAGTGGAAGGGGGTGCTGTAAAAAAAATTTTTTTCTATTTTACCATTTATTTTTCAAAAGGGTGAAAAATCATCAGTGTTATAACATCCAAGAACATTCCACAGTAGCGCAAATAAAAAACAAATTAAGTTAAAAAACCAAACTAAATAAGCCTTTAAAGAATGTCTATAAAGTGCCAGGAAAATTCTTTGTCTCTTTTCAAGAAAGGTAATAACTGTGAATCCACCAAAGTGAATGTGCAGGTCCTTCTCCCTTCTCCCTTGACCCAACTGCCACTCACTCTCATGACTGGCTATTAGCGCAAAGTAATGGTGATCAGATTCCATCTCAGGAAATTACTCTCAGCCTCCAACTATTTCCTCCAGCTCTCCAACCATTAAAACATGTAGAGAAAAAAGAGAAACCCCTCCAATGGCATAGTATCTCAAATCACATCCTTTTATTAAAAGAAAGCCAATCACATTTAAAAACCTTAATATTAGCTCATCACATAAAAAATGGCGTTTTATACAGGCTATAGTGATGTCTCACCGGGACTATTGGGAATGCTCGGGATGGTCAGTATGTCACTTCCACATTTGGCTGGTGAGGAAAATAGGGAAGTCAAGAGATGGAGAATGTTTGTTCCAGGCCAACAGAATGTTGTGTTGGAGGGGCTTTGAGTGGGATTAGGCAAAGGGAACAGCTTCAAATGAGGCAACCATGAAGTCTAGGACATTTACATAGAATTTCACAGAGGGATACGTTTTTGAACGTAAGGTCTGACCATGAGACCTTAGAGAGAGAGAAGCTTTTTTGTTGGAATCAAAACCATTGCTTGGGTTGAGTCTAGGCTGAGGTCTAGATATTTCAGATGCAGGGAAGGCTGGAGTGCAGACTTTTGGAAGTTGATTACCCAAGTGAAAGTGCTTAGAATCTGACTAGTATTTTGGATACTTGTGAGGAAAATTAACCCTTCAGAAGAAGTTAATCTAGGTACCCAGTAACCTGTATTCCTTGAGTTCTTAAGAGAAAGAGTGCAAATATCTTTATGAATACTCATGGATAGGCTAAATGGCAGTGTGACAAATTAGAAGTGTTTCAGTGAGGGAAAAAATCTGGACTTGTGGATTCCATGTAAAACGTGAACACAAAAGGGACTTGTTTAGGGATTTTAGGTCCAGATAGTACAAATACCCCATTGAGTTTTGGTACTGTGATCAGGTTTGACTGGAGTCCTTTGAACCTGTCCTCCAGAGAGACTGGAAGAACCACTCCTCGGGATAAGAGGTAGTTCAGTGCAGTTTGCAAATCCAACTGTCCTTGAGCAGATTTTGGTGGGTTTGAGAGAAGAAATGGATAGGGGGAAGAGTTTTTAACTATTTTGTACCACTTTAAAACCACAGGCTGAATCCATAAGTCTGGGATGTCTGTAACCCATAGGGAAGCAAACTATAGAACACACACACACTCTTAGAAGTGCGGATGTCCCTTGATTGTGGAGAGGACTTTCTGGCAGAGTTGATGGGCTTTGTGTTCTAAGTTTTGCACCAACAGGAAGAGCTGAATTTTGGCTTTAAAGATGAAGCCTGAGAAGAGAAGTGGAGTTTTGTGTTTTGGGAAGGTAGAAACCCCTGAAGGGGGGGGGGGGTGTTAGAGTCCTTAATTGTGGAAAAAGGACCTTTTCTTTATGACATCTTGTCAAGAGACGTCCTTCTTCAAAGAGTATAGAAGTGAGGTGTCTTTTATAGGCAGCTTCAGAAGATTCTGTGCATATGGACAGAAATTAAAACCATTCTGGAAATTTGGTTTAAAACATATTCTAAAAGTATGGCGGAAGGCAGTGTTTGCAAGTTTTCAAGATCTGTAAAAGTTCAGTCCTGAAAGACTGGATCCTCCTGCTGATTGCTTATTGCCCTGGTCAAATTAGCTGCAGTTTGACAATCAGAGATTGCAGCAATATCTGGTGCCATGGTTGGACCTGAAAGGGTGAATACAGCAACAGTAAAAGCATTTAAAAATTTCTGTCTGCAGAATCCTTGAGTGAAGGAAGATCTTTTATAGGCACAGCAAGATATTTGTTTAAGACTGAGACAGCAGGGACTACTACTGAAACAGTCCACGTTTTAGTGAATTATTTTCCACTGGATAGCTTGGCAATGATTCTTGTGAAAACATTTTCAGGAAAAACCACATAATTATAAATTGCCCATTCTATTTGTTTTTCTTTTTAGACCAATAGGGGTTTGGCAAGACTGTGAAGAATCAAGTTTGACTATACCAAGGCTTTTGTGCACAGCAGAAGTGAACATATCTGCTATTGCAAGTATATTGTGCGAAGCTGCAGCATCACTTGCATGAGAAGCTAGGGGTAACAAATCTTAACAATATGAAAAACTCTCAGCACATTATTGGCTCATATCCAGTGAAAATATACAAAAAGTCCATAAGTCCAAAAAGTCCGTAGCTATATAACGGCTTAGGTGGCAGCCATCCCACAGTATGCCAACTCTATAAGCATAGTGTAAAGAAAAAAAGAAGAGAGGTACCTTCTAAGTGCAGTATTTTAAAGTTTTAATAACCCACAAATAATAAAACTCACAATGAAGAAGTAGTTAAAAAGCCCATCAGTAATGTAATGTCTGAAGCCATCATCCGTGTTCTGCAGGGATCCGTCCGATTGGGTTGGTGGCCGCCGTGGTTGGTGAAGGAGGTCCCAAAATGTTGTGGATGGTCAGGAGTCCCAGAGCACCGCCGCCACAACTGGAACTGGAAGTGTCTGTGACCAACATGAACCACAACCTGGGCGGACATGATGTCACACAGGAGGAAGTTCAGCAATCAGAGAGAAGGCAAGGCTCCTTCTACAGGGCTCAGGTGAGAAATCTTCTGTGTCCTCTTCTAACATTGCTTCTGGGTCTTCTTCAAAGTTTCCCATAGCTACTGCTTCTAAGGGAGGTAGTTCCCTTTCCAACTCAGTTAGAGAGGGTGTTGGTGGAGAAGAAGCCTGATGCTTTTGGGCTCTGGATAGTGATGGCTGCATTAAGGTAGTTTGTTGCTGAAAAATTCTCATAGTTGCAGAGAAATCTGCCTTGGTCAGACAGGTTGCTTGTTGCACGGCAGAGATAGAGCTAGAATCAGATACAGAGACACTAAGCAGTTTGACTGCTTTGCAGGCCATCGGCTTTTGCTGCAACTGTACACCCGTTGAGGGTTAGGGACTGATGTGAATGTACAATATATATGTAAAGCGCTGTGTAAATTGACGGCGCTATATAAGTACCTGAAATAAATAAATAAATAACTGTTATGTTTGTTTCTATCATTGCTTTCAGAGGGTATTCCCCTGTTGGGTACTCACAGAGTAGGGTGCTGAAATAAGGTAATCGTGTCTGGAAAAGAATACATATCAACCCAGGTGTCAATAATCCTGTAGCAAAGTCCTTGTGGCAAAAGGGCAGGAGGCATACATACCTTCCCTTGGAGAGAGCAGCCTGACCAAGCTCACTGAGCTGTCAGCTGGACTCTGTGTTAGGCCGTAAGCAGGGGGTTTTGTCCTGCTACACTTTTTGAGTGTTTCTTTGTAGCAATAAAAAGGCAACAAGTCTTACATACTAGAGAGCACTATTTTGTCCTTTTTTTGTATCCTTTTATGGCCATATGCATAAATGCTGAGTAGACCTGTCATCTTTGAGAGTCACCAGAGGTTGAGCTTTGAGAGGCCCCAGAGATATTCAGCTGATCCTGGCTTTAGAAAAGGAAAAGGTGTATATTGACTTTTTATAATTTAAAGGTCTGTCCTATAAGGCGAGAAACCATCCTTTTCTTCTGGTGGTTAGCGTTACGTACCTGCACACTAGATATTTTATGATATTCAGTTGGAACTTTCTTCACATTTTGTGACATGGATTATTTATGAACTACTTTGCGCCTAGGGGTAAAACAAATCTTAATGCCTAAGCACAATTTTGCAACTTTGACATGTGTTAGAAAAACCCTTACATCATCACAACTATTTTGTGCATCCAGGTGGATTATACCTTGTTTTTTTCAGGACAAATTGGGCTTTCATTTGGTGGTAAATGGTAATCGATATCTCCTGATTTTTTTGTTTATTATCAAAGGAAATCTGGCCCAAAATAGTAAAAAAAAAATCATTTTTTTTAAATGTAGCTGTATATTTCTTGCTACTACTATAACCTACCACCAAAGAACAACCCAAAATAATTTCACCAGCTCCTGGCGATCGCAGAGATACCACATACTGTATGTGTCTGTTAGTTTTTGTTTTTACCCGTAGTATGGCTCAGAAACAATAGTGCACATTTTGCTTTTTTTTTTTTTTCTAATCCTGACGCTGACACTGATAATTCAAAGTTTATCTAATTTAAAAAAAAATTCTGAGCAAAAAAAAAAATACTGACCCTTGACCCTGACCTTCTCCCAAACACTGACCTAGATCAAACCTAGATATTTTTTATTGTATTTTTTTATTATTTTTATACACACTTTTTTTCTCTCTGAAAGGACAGAGAGAGATATAATGTATCTCTCTTCTCCATTCAGAAAAAGAAAACAGGCGATCACTGTGATAGCCAATCAGAGGTTGGCGTGAAGGGGTTAAACGAACTATTGATTTTTTTTTTTTATGATTTGTCACAAACAATAGATTTTGATTTTACTCTATGGATTTTTATTAATCACATGATTATTATTCTGCTTTTGTTGATGAATAATTATATACATATGTTTCTGATGGTTTAGCGGGGCACATTTTGGAGTATATAATTTAAATAGAAGATTGTATACTTTGAGTGCTGCCTCTTTACTTTAAATTTAATTGTTTCACATTTATATAAGTCAGCACTACTATTTTTTGTATTACTTAGTAAAAGGGCAGGAGAAAGTGTCTGAGACTCTTATAAGGGCTTTGAGCGGAAATTGTTGGTAATAGTGTGATGTAACACCTGGTGGTCCACATGAGACTAAGCTCTGAATGGTGGAAATTTACCTCCAAGTTTTAAAGTTTAAACACACAAAAAGTGAATAAAATCAAACAGATAGCTTACTTGTTTACTATTCAGGAGACACTAATAAGTGTATTGCAAGTATAGAGATATTAATTATCATACTTGTAACTACAGTGACAGTCTGATAACAGGATGAACCTGTCTTACCTTTTCATGTTACTTATCCCTGTAGGGTGGGTTCACGCTACCATGTCATAGTGGGCATATACCCGAAGGGGTCTTCGATGTCTGGGAACCATGAACCTATATAGCACCCTGCAGCTAACTACACTTATTGCACAGTGCTGAAGTAAGAGCCCAATAAGCAGGATCCAGTGCCCAAAGCAACTTTACAAGCTGTCCCCATAGTGGAACCCAAGGTTTTTCCAAGGTTGCACTAATCTTGATGTAGTGCTTCTTTTCTTGTAGCAGAAGGCAGTGAAATGGTTGAATGAAGAGTTTGCTGAAGAATTCAAAGCAAATAGTAAAGTTAGGCACAGAAACATCTTCAAAAGGGAAAAGAGGTCCATCACCTAGAGACACTATGGTCTCCTGGAGTGGGGTAGGGTATAGGGTTACATTCAAGGGCGTGTGTTCAAAAGCTTTGCCAGTGTCCATTTACCTGAAGCAGAGGCTTAACTTTAAGCTTGTGGGCCCCAATGCAAAAGTTGACCTGGGTTTCCCCACTACTACCCGCTGCTTCCACCAAGCGCCAACATACTCAAGAGTAATTTCAGATCTTTATTTACAGTGCCTTGAAAAAGTATTCATAGCCCTTGAAATTTTCCAGATTTTGTCATGTTACAACCAAAAACATAAATGTGTTTTATTGGGATTTTATGTGATAGACCAACACAAAGTGAAAGAAAATAATAAATGGTTTTCAAAATTGTTTACTAATAAATATCTGAAAAGTATGGTGTGCATTTATATTCAGCCCCCTTTACACTGATACTCCTAACTAAAATCAAGTGGAACCAATTGCCTTGAGAAGTCACCTAATTAGTAAGTAGAGTCCACCTGTTTGTAATTTAATCTCAGTATAAAAACAGCTGTACTGTGAAGCCCTCAGAGGTTTGTTAGAGAACATTAGTGAACTAGCAGCATCATGAAGGCCAAGGAATAGAGGAATGAAGGTCAGGGATAAAGTTGTGAAGTTTAAAGCTGGGTTAGGTTATAAAAAATGTTCTCAAGCTTTGAACATTTCACACAGCAGTGTTCAATCCATCATCCAAAAATGGAAAGAGTATGGCACAACTGCAAACCTACCAAGACATGGCCATCTACTTAAACTGACAGGCTGAGCAAGGAGATCATTAATCAGAGAAGCAGTCAAGAGGCCCATTGTAACTCTGGAGGAGCTGCAGAGATCTACAGCTCAGATGGGAGAGTCTGTCCACAAGACAACTACTAGTTGTTCACTCCACAAATCTGGCCTTTAACGAAGAGTGGCAAGAAGAAAGCCTTTGTTTATAGAAAGCCATAAGAAGTCCTATTGACAGTTTGCGAGAAGCCATGTAGGAGACACAGCATACATGAGCACGAAGGTGCTCTGGTCAGATAAGACCAAAATTGACCTTTTTGGCCTAAAAGCAAAATGCTATGTGTGGCAAAAAGCTATCACTGCACATCACCCTGAACACACCATCCCCACTGTGAAACATGGTGGTGGCAGCATCATGTTGTGGGGATGCTTTTTTGCAGCAGGGACAGAAAAGCTGGTCAGTGTTGATGGGAAGAAGGATGGAACTAAATACAGGGCAATCTTAGAAGAAAACCTGTTAGCTTCTGCAAAAGACTTGAAACTGGGGCGAAGGTTCACCTTCCAGCAGGACAACAACCCTAAACATACAGCCAGAGCTACAATGCAATGGTTTAGACCAGACCCCAGTGTAGAATGTAAAAACGCTTGCAAGAATATATTACAATCTTTTATTTCCATCCCCTCAGTGAAATCATTAAACTCTCTCTTCTCCTCTCCTATTCTCTTTCCTCCTCTATATTTTCCTTACTCTCTCTCTCTTTCCATCTTGCTCTCTCCTTCTCTCTTGCTGTCTCTACTGTTTAAATTCTCAAACTTTACTTCTATCTCATTCTCTCTTTCTGTCTTTCGCTCCCCCATCTCTCTTTTTCTCTTTCCATTTGTCTCTCTCATTTTTATTTTCCTATTTTTTCATCCTCATTTAATCTCACTCCATTAGTTCAGTGTCGGTTCACACCAGAAACTACATGTGATATGCACAGGCTATGACACACTGCAGTTCCTGTGTGATTCACATGTAGTTCTGTGCACTGCGGCCTCAGCCCATTCATTTTGAATGAACAGAAATTGCACTGCACTATAAGTATTGCATGCACTGCTTTCTAAAATTCACTGCAACAAAAGTACCATGCAATCTGGTGTGGGCAAACACACTGCACTTGCAACCTGTGTTTGGGGTGTCATGCAGATCACAAAAGGAGTGTGTTTTGCATGCAGTGTGAATTGCACAGCATGATCCTGTGCGATTCCTTTGCAGGCATGGTGTGAACCAGCCATAGTTTATTTGGGTGTTCATCTCTGTTTTTTGTTTGTATGCAAAAAAATAAACGTTTAGCTTACTGCACACTGAAGGACATATCTATTACACATGTTCAGATAATACAGGCAGTCCGTGTCCTAATCATTCCCAGAGCACTTTGCAGACAAGACTGTGGTATCCATAATGTGAAAGTTAATGCTGCTGAACAATCGCCACATTAACACATTTTACCTGTCTGTACAGAGCTTGGACTACAGAGCTTGCCAAGGGCAATTTCTTGTCTGCCCTACAGTGAGCACTGACTGGACTGACACAGGGAGCCACTCTCAGCCTCCCAATAGCTGCAACTCTTCCTGTTCACTTTTCATCTTGTGTCCAGTTCTAGATAAGACATCACAGGGCATGTGAGGAGGGGGCTGGACAGAGGGAGATCATATATTTAATCTGACAAGACTGCCTGACAGGATGACTAAATGGTCTATGTTAACTCTTTCAGCAAAGTAGAAGGAAAACAGCTCATTGTGATACATGGGAGGAATCTGCTTCTGCTTTAAAGAGCAGTTGACATGCAGTCCTCAGGGCCCCCTGGAGAAGAGGCCAGGTTATAACTGCCACTTCTGGGACCCCTGTTGCTATGCCAGTGACCTGAAGGTAGCAGCTCATAACCCAGGGTCTATGAATATCTAGCCTGTATCCTGTATTGTACAATTAAGATAGTGGGTTAGTTAGGGTCACAAATAAGCTGGCAATGTATGATAACTCTGACACAGTTCAAGTATAGCAATTCTGACCTGATGCATTCTCTTTAAGCTTTTATTTTGCTACTGACAGCTATTTGTAAGCAGCTAATAAGGTGAGTCATGCTGTAAAGTGGGCGTAATTATTTAGAGTTAAGTGGCTGTATTTATACGATTACGCTCCACAGGCACAATCCAACTGAATGACTTCAAATTCTTCCCTCTGTAGTGCTAACAAAGTCCTATTATTAGGCAAATGATCCTTTACTGGCAAATTAATCAACATTTTTCTAAGCTGCTTGCAAAGTTCAACAGCACCATAAAAATGAAATGAAAAGGCTGGTTGACCTGGCAATGGAAGAATTTAAGATCTTAAAGCTGACGTTGAGGTATGGCTTTTTATGCATAGTTACATTAGTCTGGCTTGGACCAATCTAAGCATGCATTTGTCATACCTGACCGATCCCTGTGGAAGCTGGAAAACACTGTAGTAGACACTGGTAGTAGAGTGATTTCTGCTAGCTTCCGGAACCTGTGCAGAGCAGCTGCCCTGCTGCTTTGGGAATACAGGGGGTTGCTCGCTCAGCATAGGAACCATTCAACACACTTTGCATTTTCTCACTTAATGCAAAGCATTCTCTGATTGGAGGAGGAGGAAATTGAGACATCACCGCCCGCCTCTCCACCTAGTCTAATCAGAGAAAGGATCGACCCGTTGTAACTTTTATTCCTTTCAGGACTGGATCACTTCAGAGGAGCAAAGAGTGAGTAATGTGGAGGCTGTTGTGCATGACTATACAGTGTAACAAACAAGAGATCCCTGTGCTCAAATCCCAAAAGCTAGTGCATGCATTTATCCATCAGGTGCTAAAGGGGTGTAACCACATTAACTCTAGAAATTCTGAAGGACCCTCTGCACACTGGTATATACCCTTTCAAGCAGACTATGCAACAAATAGGGATATTTAGTTCACACATATTGCAATACATGCTTAAGCTGGCCAACTGCGTCAAAGTAATTCATCTATGGCCAGTCCTACTCTGCTCTGCCTACGCAAATGCTACTGTGGACACAAT
Source organism: Staurois parvus (assembly GCF_062004578.1). Taxonomy (NCBI): domain Eukaryota; kingdom Metazoa; phylum Chordata; class Amphibia; order Anura; family Ranidae; genus Staurois; species Staurois parvus. Next base: position 8,048,750 of record NW_028318511.1, read on the forward strand.
GCTAACATAGGGGAAAAGACACAATGGGGGAGAGCTACAAGGTTCAGATCTGGCTACTGACCCAACAATACAACAAACAAGATTACTTTGATGCAGTTGGCCAGGGTCCTTCAGAATTTCTGACTATACAGTGTCTCTACATACCTTGCACCAAAGTAAATTCTCTGGAGCCCAGAGCAGACGATGCAGAGAAAAGAAATTGATGCAGCAATCTCAGTATCCTGGGTTTGCTACAGGGGGCAGAAGATGCTGATCTACCTGCATTTACTGAATGTTTGCTTAGATCCTTACTACAAGCAAAATTTTAAGGCTTCTTTGCGGTAGGGAGGGCCCATCTTATGCCAAACAGACGTAATCCCTGGGCCGTGAAATGGTTCTCAAGGAAGCAAGACTACAGGGAGAGCATTATGAACACACCAAACTTCTCATCCTTCCTGATTATTCTGTTGAGACGCAACGCCTTCGGAGGTCTTCGGAGGTCATTTGATGGGGTAAAAGCCACACTTTGATCGAAAGGTGTAGCAGGATCTTTCCAACAAACCTGTGTGCAAGAATCAGTCAAGTTCTTTACATCTCCAGAAGAAGCCTCAATCTGTCTGGGAAAAAGGCATCGGTTTTAAGAGGGTACATACCCCACCTCCAAGGTTTCACACCATCTCATGATGGGATGCCCTCTCTATGCACGTGTTCTATGCATAGAGAGGGCATCCCATTTCATGATGGGATGCTCTCTCTATGCATGGGCCACATGGTTGTGAGTACTACTCCATTTTTCATCCTCTATTGTTTAATCCTTTGACCTACTCTCCCCAGTACCACCCTATCTGCCTACAGTAGTGCCACACCTCAACTGGACAATGCCTGACTGTATAACTAGATGGTGTTTGGCCCTGGCCAGGGATGTGACCCCCCCACCCCCTTATCTTGGGTGTCTCTTGGATATGCTGTATCCATCCCTTGCTTTGAAGCATCTGTTTCCCGCTCCTATTATGGAACCACTAGAGAGGCTGTACAGAGAGTGACCACTCTCACCTCTTGAGTTCTACCTCTTTTCTATGTTTTTGCCCTCCTAGTGATCTGCGAGATTAGTGTCTTTTCAAAATTGTAGCAGACTCTGCATTACTTTGCATTTGGAATACTCCAAATTCTATGTTATGGAATGTTGTGCATACATATTCGACAAAAAAAACCAGTAAACAGTCAAAGACAACCATTTGGTATAAAGATATGGAACGCCCTTAATGGGGTTGAGCCGGTCACCCCATATGGGTTCACACTGTGAACAGACTTAACTGCCATTTCTTAATAAGAAAGAAAAACTATTTGATCCCTGGGGGATCATATATAGCGTTATTGAACAAGTTGTATATACACTACATAAAACCTCAAACCACCATAATGAGCAAAATTTTTATCTGTTCCAGTTTTCCTGTAAGTGAACTAATGTGATGGCGTAACACTCTTCTCTAATATTACAGTTCAAATATGTTCTGAGGACTGACAATAACCCCTCCATGTATCCCATTTCCTATGATAAGTATGCATTATGTTCTTTATACGCTAGCGATTTTTCAAAATGACACTGAGTATTGACTCTAAAGATCACCACTTCTATTTTGGTGGATCAGTGGACTTCCATTCTTTAGCAATTGTAATCCGAGCAGCAAATAAAATAAGAATAATTATGGTTCTAGTGGATGAGGAGAAAATCTCTGAACCAATACTTAGTAGCGCCAAAGCTGGAATGGGAGGTACTTGGATGCCTGAAATGTGAGACATTAAAAAGAAAGCATAGTTCCAGAACCCTTTCATATTTGCAGATCCCCATAAGATATGCAATAGGTTCCCCATTTGTTGGCACTCCCTCCAACATAGGGGGGAGGAAGCAGGGCTAAATTTGTGTAGCCTAAGAAGGGCCATGTACCATCTGTGCAGAATCTTTTGTTCATTATCCCAGTGGTCTATACAAGCTGAGGATTTACTGTTTATCTTTATGGCTTGTTTCCATTGGTAAAGAAAATGTCTGATTCATCTGTTTCCCACTTTACTTGGATACTGTTCTCTTATTCACTGGATGGTGGTTACAGTAGGCATAGAAAAAGGAGATGCCTTTGGGATTTATTTTAAATTTACTTTGCAGAAATTCCCAAATTTGGTGTGGTATCTCTATAGGTCGGGGAGGGTTCAGAGAATGATAATATGTAATTTGATTCGCTCTATAAGTATCCGTAACAAATTCTTTACCCATACCCTCTTGTGCAAAGTGTATTCCTTTTTTTCCCCTTTGCTGAGCCGAGAAATATGGAATCAAATATTCATAGGTTCTTAATGGTACTCTTATCCTGGTTATATTATCATCTTGTAGATTCATTCTGGTCAGGGAGAAGCATGCACCTAGGGAGGCCTGGATAGTCGGATAATCTGGCCTTATTTGGTTATGATGCATGTTAGCAGCTATTGCCAGTGCAGAAAGTTCATGTTCTGGAGCAGTGGTTCTAAACCTTCCTAATGCCGTGACCCTGTAATACAGTTCTTCATGTTGTGCTGTCCCCCAACCAGGGGAAAATAGGGGATCATGGGGCCTCTGTGTCCTTGCCCAAACGCAAAAAAGCCTATGAAAAAGGTACCAAGGGCATCTCATGGGGCCCCCTACTGACCCCGGGCCCTCGGGCAGTGCTCGAGTTTCCAAATGGTCAGTCCGCCCCTGCCCACAACCATAAAATTATTTACCCAGTAATTATAATTCATGAAGTGTCGTTTTACCTCCAATACTTCTGCTTTCTACACAGTAGCTGCTTTTAACAGAGTAGCTGCTTTCAACACAGCAGCTGCTCTTACACATTGGAAATATGTGTTTTCCGATGGTCTTAGGTGACCCCGGTGAAAGGGTTGTTCGACCCCCAAAGGGGTCGCAACCCACAGGTTGAGAATCACTGTTCTGGAGTAACCTCTCTATATCCACCCACAGTTTGTCTTTCTGGTAAGAGAACCAGTAGCGGAATTGGTCTAAGAGGGCTGCTTGGAAATAAGCATATGTATTCGGAAGATTATAACCAATAACAACCTGCGCTAGGTGCATCGTAATTGGTAAAACAGCAGCTGACAAGAATGCAGGCAACAAACAATAAATATTTAGAGACAAAATGTAACGCTAGTTACCCTATGTAGAATACACCACAAACAAACTGAAATAGAAAATTAATTACTGAATAATAAAAAGTAAAAAAAGAAAAATAATAAGGTGCAGTTCTCAAAATAAGTCCATAAAGTGCAGATGGAAATCATATAAACCCTGTGTCCGTAGAGACAACAGTGCCACAGAAGAAAAAGGGAATCCTCCACCGTCCACACACATAGCCTCTTACCAGAAAAGAATGACCACAAATCAAGTGCATTGATGGCTGGGGGTCAAACAGATCTCTTCACTGGATTATTTTCCACTGCAACTTACTCCATGGCATGAGTGCAGTATTAAACCAAGAGGATAATCAAAAGCTCCCAGATAAATATGTGTAGAGAAAAGCTAAAACTCCTAACTTAACCCAAATCACCGACAAACCAGTAGCATGAAGTGGACTTTATCAATAAATAAAAGACTGTTGCACTGTTAAGGTTCCTCTGTAAAGTATGATCCTAAATCTAAGAGTAAGTTGCAGTGGAAAATAATCCAGTGAAGAGATCTGTTGGGACCCCCAGCCATCAATACATTTCACATGCGCTGTTTGACCACTTGATTTGTGTGTGTGGACAGTGGAGGATTCCCTTTTCTTTCTGCGGCACTGTTGTCTCTATGGACACACGGTTTTTATGATTTCCATTGCAAACAAACAGGATTTCCCAGCAACATTTACCAGCCAGCCTGCAAAAGTGGCTGGTAAGTGTTGCTGGGAAATCCTTTGTTTGCGATGTGCATTGCTCTTCCATGTGCACTTTACTGCCAAGGCTTGCCAATGGTTGCCATTATCTGTGTAGTTTATATGATTTCCAGCTGCACTTTATGGACTTATTTTGAGAACTGCATCTTATTTGTTTTACGTATTTTTATTTTGCAGTGATTAATTTTGTAATTCATTTTGTTTGTGGTATATTCTACGTAGGTTAATTAGAGCTGCATTTTGTCTCTTAATATGCGTTCAGAAGGCCTAACCTGCCTTGATTTTTGTGCATATATAGTAGCGCTAAGGAAACCCGGGGTTTCTTACCTGCCCCTATATACTTCCTCAGCAAAGTAACTAATCTGGAGAAGAATTAGTATTGTTTTTCTGCCTAGTGTCCTACTCCTGTAGGTGGGGCTATAAAACCCTGCTTGGTCATGGATAATGTAGAAGACACTGTGACCATCAGAGAAATACTAGTTTAGGCAGAATCTGCATTTTATATACAGCAATCTGCCCTATCCATGTGAGACGGGTCTTGCTTATTTGAGACATTTCCCTGGCCACCTGGTCCAATAGTTTTGGAAAATTAGCAGAGTATAGAGCTTTGGGATGTTAGTTGTATTCCTAAATACGTGATGGATGGAGAGTCCCAATTAAATGAGAATGTGTTCTTAAGTGTTCTAATTTTGTTGGCTGATATACCTATAGGAAGAGCATAGCATTTAAACGTGTTTACATTGTAAAAGGATATTTCTCCAAATCTCTTTAGGTGTCATGATCAGGGGTCAGGCTCAAAGACCAGTTGCTATAGCAGTGGAAAGGCTCACACAGAAACCAGCAGGATAGGTACACAGGTAGGTCACCCTGGTAGAGGAGTGGGCTCACCTGAGATGCGGAGTCTAAGTACTAACCAGTGTTCTTCAGAGCTCCTGATGGTGGAGATGGATTTTGCTGTGTGTTGGCACCAGGTCACAGTACTCAGGATCACCCCACCAGAAGGTGAGCCAGCAGAGCTCCAATAGTGTATTAAGCAGGTAAGGATCACACAGAAGTGTAGTCAGTAAACAAGCCAAAGGTCAGTAATGAATGAGCTGTCGCAGGTTGGGATCAGGCAGAAGAGTAGTCAAGGAACAAGCCAAGGGTCAATAACCAGTGGTAGCAAAATATGGATGGCAGCAGAGAAGGCAAGGAGCAAAATACTGGCTGAAGGGAGCATAATAATCTGGCAAAAAGGAAGTGTAGAGACATGGCTTAAATCAGGAAGTTCATGGGAGGAGCAAAGGGTTGAAGGTTCATGACAAACAAGATCATGGCTGGATCATTCAAATAATTGTCAAGGGAGCTGTCCAGAATTCTAGGTGGCTCAGCAAGAAGAAACATTTCCACACACTGCAGAAGTCCCAGGTTCAGATCCAGGCTCTAACATTAGGATCAAAGTTAAAATGATATCTTCCGCAAATAGCCCTAATTTATGGTCTTTTTTGCCAACTTTAATACCTTTAACTAGATCAGCAGATTTAATACATTCCGTTGGAGTACAATGGCTTGGGAGAAAATGATTGGAGAGAGGGGGCAACCTTGTCTGGTTCCATTCATTAACTTGAAGCTTTTCAAAAGCAGACCTGAGGTGAACACTTTTGCTGTTGGGGTAGCGTATAGAGACATTATTGATGAGTGGATAAAGCCAGAGAATCCAAATTCCAACAGGGTCAATAAGTAATCCCAATGCATCCTGTCAGAGGCCTTTTTCGACATCCAGTGCAAAAATATACATGATTTATGGGCTAGTTCTGCATAGCGGATCAAATTTATCATACTTGTCCCATCAGGGGCCTGATGTCCCTTGACGAAACCATTCCTATGAGGAAGGGTGTAACCTTCATTAGTCTATTTGCGAAGATTTTGGTAAAGATTTTAAGATATGAATTAAGTAAAGATATAGGCTGAAAGTTCTGGGGGATAGACGGATCTTTATCAGGTTTTGGAAGAGTCAATATGATGGCCTGAAGCATCTCAGTGGGAAAAGAGCCTGCAGATACAGCATCATTGTAAACATTTGTTAGATGGGGTGCAAGCAACTCAGTAAAAGCTTTATAATACTAGGCCGAGAAGCCATCCACACCTGGAGATTTATGTATAGATAAAGCCTTAATTACCTCCAAAATCTCTTTGGTTTCATTTGGTTTATTGAGTTGCTTAATGCCCCGTACACACGATGAAAATATCGGACGAACGATCAGCCGTTTTTTTTCGCCTGCTAGTCTCACATCAAAAGGGAAAAGGTTACTAAAGATACAAAAATTCTCCTGTGAAAAAAAAGAAATTCGAAAGTGATGTCATGTATTGCGTTGTATTTGTATTTTCAGACGACTACTGTACTGATTAAACGAAAATCGTGCAATCTGGTGTCGTATGAGAAAATTTTTTGCGCTTGTCCCTTCAGATATTGTCGTACGAATTGTCGTGATCGGCTCTTGAAAGCTGTGTACTGACGATCTGATTATCGGACGATCGGTCCTCATACGAAAATTTTCATACGATTTACTTATAGTGTGTACGAGGCAGAAGAGTCTGCTAATCCACTGCTGGAAGATGTAGGTTAAGGAAATTCACAATATCTATTTTTTCTGATTGATGAGTCTCTGGCTCTCTGTTAAGGTTATACAGAGATTCATAGTATTCACCAAACGCATTAGCTATTTCCTGTGGATTATGCTAGATAGTATCTGTTTTATAATGTCTGAGCATGGAAAGCTTATTATATGCATGAGTTGCCTAGCCACAAGTTTACCTGATCTATTAATCTGAGAATAGGAGGATAGTTTCAAACGTTAGAGGCAATTATAATCTGAAATTAAAATTTGCTTTAGTTCCTCCCAGCATGCAATAAGCCATGGTGGGGGGCTGTAGTAGTTTTGTGAGGAGTTTTATGCATATTTTCAAAGTCTGCTATTTCCCTGAGCAACCCAGAAATTTGCTGCATTTTCTTTTTACGTTCTCTAGAGGCTATCTGAATTAAACTACCCCTAGTATACGCCTTATTGGCACACCATATAGTAGAGGAGCTAGTTGCATTTATATTGAAAGAAAAGAGTTCTGTAATTGGATGCAAAGTCCCTTATTTCAAGGCTATATTGGGGGTGGGATAACAAATGCGTATTATTTCGCCATAGCCCTTTAGGAGTTCTTGAGCTTATGGCCCCCACTGCTAATGTAATGGGAACATGATCAGACCAAGTAACATTATGAATAACTGCCTCCGCTACACATTGCAATAACTGCTTGTCTGCAAGAAAAAAATCTATTCTAGAGTAGCTGTTATGCAACGCAGAGTAGTAGGTGAAATACTTTTCTGTGGTATGAAGACAACGTCATGGATCATAAAGATCCTCAATGAGGCAAAGCGAGCTCAGATCTTGGCTTCTCCACCAATCGGATCTCAACCAGACAGAGGTTAGAACACACATTTTAGAAAGCCAATAGATCAGACTGTGACGATCGCGGCATCAGACCCCAGCCCTTCTCACCAAACTCTTGACTGAAGGACTAGCCAATCTAAAACCGTGCTGTCACATGCGTAACAATGCCATGCCCAGCTGCACCCTGCACAAAGATTTTCCAGCTAATGGACTAAATCTGTGTACCTGCAGCCTGGGAGCAATTGTTTGCTGGGTCAGGTTAATTACGCAATTAACCATTCACACTGCCACCACCTCCTTTTTGTACAGAGAAAGAGGAAACTCAGCAATATTAGCAATAACACTATGATGGTTAGATAATTGTCTGTATATCACTGTCACCGCAGGCAGGTTATACAGAGGGTTAAACACACACACAGTAGCGCTCTCTAGAGGCAGGAATTCCTAGTTTGCATTAAAGGCTTTAGAAACAGTTCAACACTTTCAGATAGTAAGATTTATTACTAAAAGGTCAAGAGGGTGCAATAAAAATATTTACAGAAAAATATATAGCCAATACAGAGAACAATAGCACAGCAAAGATATAACAGAGAGAAGTTAGAGGGTTAAAGTACTTGCCACATGTTGTCAGGAATGGACTCAGCACTGGTGGTGGGACTCGCCTGCCGTGTGGGCTGCAGTACCAGAGCTGACCAGCGGGTGCTCTCAGCAATGGACTCAGCACTGGTGGTGGGACTCACCAGCCGTGTGGGCTGCAGTACCAGAGCTGACCAGCGGGTGCTCTTAGCAGCCAGAAGCTCACAATCAGCCAAACCTGGGGCTGATTACAGAAAGGTGTATATAAGGCATGACCAGGCCTGTGCTCTGGGCCTTGGTGTATGTTAGGAATCAAGGAATGACCAGAAAGGTGTGGACTGACATTCCTGACACATGTCCTGGGTTAAACAGATCAGGTTTCAGAGCAAAGGATTTATCTCCCACTGTCAGTTTCGATTTTAAAACAGGAGATTCTTCAACTCTCACACCTCAGCTTCAAGCATAACAGCTTTTTTCTATGATCTCAGCAGGGTGTCTCCTTACAGCAGAGAACCAATCACCTAATTTGGGGAGGGGTGTTGGGGCGGAGACCCAAGCTAGAACAAAAATCCCTCTTAGCTTATATTATGGCCCATAACCTTTCCTAGGTACATGTAACATTCCACCCATGGGTAGATTAATAGGCAGAATCGTCTGCTGAATGTCTACATATGAAATATGACATACCTGCTGGGATGGTTAAGGAGATATTATTTTCTGCTCTCCTGTTGATCTCAGCTAGGGGATGTAATATACCAAACGATTTGTATTAAAGTGAGCCATCCGAATGTGTGCTCCATGTTTGTGTAAATGTTCCATAATCCAAGATATGTAATCATAGGGGAAAATGGATGTTGAATGTAGTGTCTAGTTTATGACTTATTTGGAATGTCTTTGAACTCAGAGAAGGACTCGGTTTACGCTTTTATGATCCCTTTCCGAGCAAGAGTTTCTTAGACAGAGGGGCACCTAGCTAGTGAGGTTTTATAGGCAGGACGCCCTCTCACTGAGCTTGTTGCCTGTGATCTCTGCAAACACACACCGACCACATGTTACTCAACAGAGAGGGAGGGGATGAGGAAAGAGGGAGAGAGAGATAATTATACAAGATGGACGGTTCCCATCCATCTCTGTGTGCATGATTGCTACACAGACCTTGTGATCTGCATATTTATTCTGATATCCAAATGGCACTTCATGCTGATTTGTACCACACTTACCCAGAAAAGGATGCTTTTACAATCACAATGCATCTTTGAGCAACGTAAGAGAAATGGCAAATTATTAGCCTGGCTTGCAAAGGAGCAAACACTTATTAGTACCATAGCCAATACTGAAGATCTGCCAGGGGCTTCACTGACTTCTGAGTTTCTTATTATTTGGTTTGTATCCTACTATCAGACCCTTTACACCTCGAGGGAAGCCTTGGATTCCCGAGCGCTGGCCCAATGTCTTAACCTCCCTACTCTTACTGAGACCCAATTTCTTACTGAGATCTTTTATAGGATTCTAGTTGAGCACTGAGCGAGGGTAACCTATGTCCATGGATATCTAAAGCGATTTAGCGTGGTCATTTCTAAACCTGGAAAGGATTCTACCCATGGTACTCCACCCCATCTGATTTTTCTCTTAACCACATCCTTACCAAGCTATAGCCGAATGACGGCTATAGAGCGGTTGTCCAGTTCTGAGAGGACGTCATATGACGTCCTCCCAGAACGCGCCGCCAGCAATCTCCGTGATAGCTGCATCCTATGGACACAGCTGATCACATGATGCGGTAAAAGGCCAATCACTGTGGCCTTTTACCACGTGATCAGCTGTGTCCAATGACACAGCAGATCACCGAGTAGATACAGTTTATGGTTATCGGTAGCGCTTTCCTTACACTGTGACAGCGTGAGAAAAGTACTGCCGATAACCGGCAGCTATCACAGAGCAGATGAGCACTGATCATCAGGGCATTGATGCTTTGCCAGGCTCTAACTGCAGCTGTCTTCAGTTGTTCTTTGTTTGTTGGTCTTTCTGCCTTTAGTTTTGCCTTCAGCACGTGAAATGCATGCTCAATTGGGTTGAGATCAGGTGATTGACTCAGCCAATGCAGAATATTCCACTTTTCCTTCAAAAGCTCCTGGGTTGCTTTTGCAGTGTGTTTTGGATCATTATCCATCTGTACTGTGAAGCGCCGTCCAACCAACTTTGCTGCATTTGGCTGAATCTGGGCTGACAGTATATCTCTAAACACTGCAGAATTCATCAGGCTGCTTCTGTCACATCATCAATAAACACCAATGACCCAGTGCCACTGGAAGCCATGCATGCCCATGCCATCACACTGCCTCCACTATGTTTTACAGATGACGTTGTGTGCTTTGGATCATCAGCTGTTCCACGCCTTCTCTACACTTTTTTCTTCCCGTCGCTCTGGTACAGATTAATCTTAGTTTCATCCATCCAAAGAATGCTTTTTCAGAACTGATCTGAATCTAGCTAATCTGGCTTTTCTATTCTTCAGGCTTATGAATGGTCTGCACCTTGTGGTGAACCCTCTGTATTTGCTCTCGTGAAGTCTCGTAGACTTTGACCATGATACGCCCACCTCCTGGAGAGTGTCCTTCACTTGTCTGGATGCTGTGAATGGTTTTTTCTTTACCATAGAGAGGATCCTGTGATCATCCACCACTGTTGTCTTCCATGGACGTCCATGACTTTTTATGTTGCTGAGCTCACCAGTGTATTCTTCTTTCCTCAGAATGTACCAAACTGTTGATTTAGCCACTCCTAATGTTGCTGCTATCTCTCTGATGGATTTGTTTACTTTTTGAAGCCTTACAACGGCCTGTTTCACTTGCATGGACAGATTCTTTGAATGCATGATTTAGTTTCACAGCAATAGATTCTGAAAACAAATACCACATTTAGAATAAACTCCAGACCTTTTACCCGCTTAATTGATGAAGAAATAAAAAGGGGATAGCCCACACCTGGCCATGAAACAGCTTTTTATTCAGTTGTCCAATTACTTTTTGGTCTCTTGAAAAAGGGGGGGTATCTACTCTTAAGAGCTGTAATTCCTAAACCCTTCCTCCAATTTGGAGTACAAAATGTACATACCCTCAAATTAAACCTGAGAGTCTGCACTTTCAGCTCAAATCCATTATATAACTATAGCTTGAATATGCTTTGGTAAATAACTGAAAAAAACTAAAATTGTGCCTCTGTCCAAATATATATTGACCTAACTGTATATATTTCAAATGTGAATTTAACAGTTTGCCTACCTGTACAGTGTATTGCTCAAACATTAGTTGTAAAGTAGCTGATTTCTGATCCTTTTGTATATTGAAAATGAACAGAGAAAAACAGATCATTAATGCATCATTAATACAGGATTATAAAAGCACAGGGCATTCAACTTTCCTTAAAAACTCTCACTAATGAAAACGCATCTAAAATTGTTTAGCCAAAATTTCAAATATATACCGTAATCTACTGATCGATCCACCTGTCAGTGTTTTGTAAAGCAGGAGTTCAGAAATGATCAGACTGCGTAAATATGAAAGTCATATATTACTCAGATTTAAATCTGCTTTGCAGTTGCACAGACTTTGAAGGACAAGGCGGAGCTGAGGGAGTTAGGGGGCAAATCAGAAACACCTAAGGGAAATATGCTGTGCAGCTATTAAAGAGAAAATAAGCAGGGTAATGGATTTTCCGGGCTATTACCAAATGCCTGAGGGGAATTGTTGGATAACATAATTAGAAAGCACCCACAGAAAGCAGTTATGGGTCATAGATTTTAAAGGGTTATTACTGATATGCAGCCCACACACTGACTGCATTCACTGAAAGCAGAGGCAGGTCAGGAACAGTATAAATATTTTCACATCACTCCACAGTACTGTCAGAGGAATATTTTATTTTCAATGAAGAATGCAGTAATTACCAATAACAGTTTTATTTACTACATACTTTTAGCAGTCCAGAAACTAATAAGTCTATAAATAGAATCAGGGCTCAAAGAGCCATACTAGTACATTAAAATGAACATACATGGTCTGGACACTTAAAATGTATATCAAGGCAAAAATGTAATCGCATATTTCCCTCTTCCACTTTAGAACATGTCCCAACATTATTGATCTCTTTTAGTCATAACTCCTTTTGTCATCATCAGGCTTGTAAAATTCTTGCAGGGGGCAGCTGCTGCAATATCACTTCAAAAGCCTCTTCCCTATGTTATCTCTCTCTCTCTCTCTCTCTCTCTCTCTCTCTCTCTCTCTCTCTCTCTCGGCTGCATTTAAAAGATGGAACAATATACATTTTTATATTGCTTCACCAAAAGCTCAGATTTATAAAATAGGCAAACCCACGGGTCTGTCAGTACACTAATTTTCTTAATCTCTTGAATATATTGCATTATCTCCCTCCAATACTCCTGTATTTTGGGACAGACCCACCAGATATGTACCACTGATCCTTACTCCCACATCCCCTCCAGCACTGAGATGAGACCTCTGGCTCTAGTTTATGCATCACATTGGGTGTAATATACCATCTTACTAGACATTTATAATTAACTTCCACTATATTCATATTCACCGCCCCATGTATTAAACTAAACATTTTATTTTTTTGTTGCTCATTCAATTTTGCTCCAAGCTCAATTTCCCACATTTCCAAAAAATGTTTGGGATACTGGTCCCTCTATTTCAGTGAGGATTCTATAAATCCTTGAAGTGATATGTTTCTGTATTCTATTAGTACTCGGCAATTGCCCTAAAGGATACATTTTTTCCTCATTCCTTAGTGGTTGTGGGAGCTTTGCAACAAAATGTTTTATTTGACCATACCGCCACTCATCCAGTGTAGAAAATATTTCCTTCTTATTCTTCAAATCGTGTAAAGAACATAAAACCCACTTATCCACAATATCTTTTAAATGTACCTTTCTATCAATTTCCCTGAAATATTATCATTCCCAGGCGGGAAAAAATCTAGTTTCCGCCAACGGTATTGACAGTGAATTAAACTTCCAATCCTTCTGCTTGTGCATTTCATCTCAAATCCTAAATACATTGTATCAAAGTGCTTGTGTCCTCATTCCAGGTGCGAAATTCCTATGGTATCCAAAAAACTTTTCTAGTGGTGCCCTACTAAGTGAGCTCTCCATTTTTACCCAACTTCTCCCCTGTGTATTATATATCCAATCTACAATTTGTGATAGTAGCACCGAATTATATCTCCAAAAATCGGGCATATTTAATCCCCCTTTTTTTTTGTTACTGCATAAGACTTCATATTTGACTCTTGGTTTTTTGTTAGTCCATACATATCCAAGTGTCATTTTTTTTTTTGAGAAACCTAAAAAAGACCCCGGAAGAGGTATTGGAAGCATACTGAATTTATAGAAAACTTTTGGTACTATGATCATTTTAATTATATTTATCCGACCTATCCATGACTGCTTTCCCATAGAGGTTTTCCTCGATTCATCCTTTATCTCATTTATTAATGACATATAATTTGCCTCATATAGATTTTTTATAGGTGATGATAATTTTATTCCCAAATACTTTCTTTTTCCTCTCCATTTTTAAGGTGAACTCTTTTTGTAAAATTTGTTTCTCAGCCTTTGAAATATTTATATTTAAAATCTCACTTTGAGGAATTAATTTTCAAGTTGGATAGCTCTCCATATTCTTTCAATTTTATCATTAAGTTCGGTAGTGTTAATCCAGGGTTTATGATATAGAACAGCATATCGTCTGCATATTCTGCCACTTTATGCTCAATGTCCCCTGTCCACGTTTCCCTGACATCTACACTATTTCATACAGTTGTTAATAGTGGTTCCAAGGAAATGACGAACAACAACAGGGATAGGGGACATCCCTGTCTGGTTCCATTACAAATCCTAAAGAATTTTTATAGTGAACCGTTTACCTTCACTGCAGCTGAGGGACTCTTACATAACTCTTTTATCCACTGCATCTTTCTAGGCCCAATTCCTAATGTTCTCAGTGTGTCAATCATAAATTTCCAATCTACTCGATCAAAGACCTTCTCAGTGTCAACTGAAAGAATAAGTTCCGATGCCTCTCCGGTTTCATTCTTTTTTAGGATAAGCAATGTTCTTAGGCCATTATGCTTTCCCTCTCTGCCCAGGAAAAATCCCACTTGGTCTAAGTGTATCCAGTCAGGCATCAACTCTTTCATCCTGTTAGCCAATACCTTCACATACACTTTTGTATCAGTGTTCAACAAAGATATAGATCTGTAGCTGGTACACTGAGACCAATCTTTCCCCTCCTTGGGTATTACTGTGATATATGCCTGTAGCGATTCCTCCCTCATCTTTGTCTCCTCCTCCAGTGCCTTCATGTGTATACACAGTTTAAGCACTAGATGTTCTTTAAACGTCTTATAGTATCCCACAATAAGGCCAGGACTCTTTCCTACAGCTGTACCTTTTAATGCTAGATTGAATTCTTCTATTGATATTGAGCTATCTAAAGCAGTTAATCTGGTTTTATCCAATCTAGGCAAACCGGCTTCATTCAGATAAATCTGCCTCTTCTTCCTTATTTCATCATCTAATTACTTCTGGTTTGGATAAGAAAGGAAAGAAAGTGGAAAAAGATAAGGAGGGGAAACCATAAGATAGATTAACAAAGGAAGAACAAGGATCAAGAAGACAAAAGGGAGGGGGTGGGGGGTGAGGGGGTATATATGGGTATGAGGAATTAAATTAAGTATGGAATTTTGTACTGTATGACGTTGGTTTAAAATGGATTCATGGCGCGGCCGGCCAGATCATATGTCCCAGCACTAGCTCCGCACACCCCCGGCGCCAATAATAGCCCATACATGGGCACTGTACCTCCGCAGCTCCCAGGACTCTCCCTGGACCTAGACCGGACCCCGGGGCCCCTGAATCATGCCAGAGAGGACGGCGGGGAAGAGCCATGGAGGCTCTCAATTAACGATCCCTGCGGGAAAAGGAGGATCCAAGATGGTGCCCAGCTCCGCGCCCGGAGCACCTCTCCCCCAGAGGGGGAAATCAGGCTCTTCATCCCTCACTGGCCAGGACCGGACCACGGCAGTTTCGCCTACTGGGGTGAGTGACTCTCGGCGGCCCCCCCAGTCACCTTCCAGCCCTGCACTACCCAAGTCCCAGGCTTTGGCCTGCTCACTAGGCCACGATTCCCCTGCCTCCTCACCATTGAGTAGTGTGATAGCGGCCATCTTCTCTAGCCAGAATAGCGGCCCAGAACCTGAAGATGAAAGCCCTGCTCACTCACCAGCAATCCTTCCAGATCCACCACAATACTCAGGTGATGCAACCTTAATAGCTCGGTTCGCTGATTTACTGCAACGCAAACTGGATAGAGGTACTTCAAAATTGGCAACTGACCTTAAACAAGATTTTCAGGAATTGGGTCAACGCCTTGACAGTATTGAGTCTAAAGTTGATGCGACAGTCCATAGTGTATCCCAAAATTCCAATATGATTACCGACTTGCAAGAACGCTTGGAGGAAGCTTACTCTAAAATTAATGATTTGGAAAATTGGGCTAGGCGCTACAATATTCGCATTCGAGGACTCCCTGAGTCAGTTAAAGAGCTCACTAGCTGAGCACAAACCCTTACGCAGTCTGCATTACCCGATATCGATGATCTTCACAGTGAAATAGATCGTATCCATAGAGCATTGATCCCCCCTAGGCAAGGTGGGCCTCCTAGGGATATCATCGTAAAGCCTCACTTTTTTCAGGTCAAGGTAGCGGTTATGTAGTAAAGTAGGGAGACTCCGGACCTGGAGTTTGCGGGACTTAAGATACAAATTTTAGCTGATTTCTCTCCGACCACCATCCAGAAACGGCGATCTCTTAAGCCACTACTTTCCCACATAGTGCAGAAGGATATACGGTATTGATAGCCTATCCTTTTCGCCTACAATTCAATTTTAATGGAAAGCTTTATGGATTCTCTACATTCCAGGATGGCGAGGACTTGTTACTTCAACTGGGCATTATCTACCGTAGTCCTACATCCCACTCCCCAGCAAGATCGGCTTCTCGACCTCCACCTCTTTCACCATTGTGGACTACTCCAAATTCTAGGAAGACGGGGTCACAGAAAACACCCGGGAAGATTTCTTGAATTCACATATCCTTTTATGGGTTTTCTTCTGTGAATTTTGATAGGTGGTGGCTTCTCCGTGGCTCCTTGGGAACATTGGCCACCGCTGTCCGATGTTGTTCCTTCTCTTGTTTTCTCTTCCTTTTCCAGGGTCAGCTGTCTTCATATCTGGATTCTTCGGACCATTTTCATGCTCCAAGAGCGGATGGTTCCCATCTTATATAGTTCCTTACTTGTCGATTATGTCTTCCCTACGGTCTAATAGCGGAACTATCCATCTACTTTCTCACAACGTTCAGGGGCTTAATTCCCCCTCCAAACGTAAAAGGCTTTTAATTCATACCGCTCTTTTGCGGCGGACATAGTTGCTCTGCAGGAGACACATTTTCCCCCTTCATTCTGCCCACGATATGTTCATAAAGATTATCCTGTCTGTTATTTTGCTAATGCTACAGAGAAAAAACGGGTGGTTGCCCTTTGCTTATCTCGCCGTTTGTCCTTTACCGAATCTAAAATTATCGAGGACAAGGAGGGGCGGTATCTTCTGGTGAAAGGCCACTTAGGGGGAAACTTACTCACTTTTCTAATCTACTACACTCCAAATACCAACCAGGTGGAATTTTTTCAGTCCTTATTGAGCTATATGGCTAAGGAATTTGAAGGTGATGTTATTCTGGCCGGTGACTCTAATTTAGCATTGGATCAGATTTTGGATCGTTCCCTAACCACCATGCTTCAGCCCCCTTCTAGACAGAGCCGTAAGCTGGCCCAGCTACTGTATTGTTATGACTTTGTCAATGCTTAGAGAGAAGCTAACCCAACTTCTCGATATTACTCCCATTATTCTAGGGCTCATAATTGTTATTCTCGCATTGACCATATATTTCTTTATACATACTCCCCAGACTCATTGCTAAAATTCTCTCCACGCCTTGGTCTGACCATGACCCGATTTCTATAACATTGTCATACTGGACACTTGGTAAGACAGTTTATTACTGGCGTATTAATCAATCTCCTCACACTTACAAGCGTACTTTGAACTTAATAAAGCAGAGGATACCAACCCGGTGAATAATTGGGCAGCCCATAAGGGCCTCGGTTAGGGGGTTTATTATTCAACTCTCCTCACAAATTAAAAAAGCCCAAAACGACCTACTAGCCACCAAAATTCAATCATATACTGACTTGGTTACCCAGCATAAGCAAAATCCCAGTCCTTGTTTCCTGCTTAAAGTCGATCAGGCCCGATTGGAACTAAATCTATGTCTTACTACCACTGCTGACAAACAGCTACGATGGTCTAACCATAAATTTTTTACTTGGAGGGATAGACCTGGCACCTTATTGGCACGCAAGTTGACTCCCAGACATTCCCAAACGGCTCTCCCTAAACTCAGATTGGATAAGGGAACGTTATCTCAACACCCTGGTAAGATCCTCCATAAATTTCATTCTTTTTACACTAAACTATATAGCTCGCCTCAGGGAGATGCTTCTTCATCTCTCGACACCTTTTTGAGCTCTGTTCCTCTTCCCTCTCTCCAGGAAGCCCATAGGGAGTCGATGGAACAGCCTATCTCGTGCGACGAAATTAGGAGTGCTATGAAATCCCTTGCCCCTCATAAAGCCCCAGGACCAGATGGTCTTCCTCATAACTATTATAAAGTTTTTCCTGATATCCTAATTCCCCATATGGCTCTTTATTTTAATTATCTACAGGATGGGGGACTGGTGCTCCCTGACAAAAACAAGGCATTCATCAGTGTCATCCCCAAACCACTCAAGAACGCTTCTATAGTCTCTAATTATCGGCCTATCTCCTTAATTAATTGTGATCTAAAGATTCTTACTAAAATCCTGGCCTTACGCCTCCATAAATTTTTGGCCCTGTATATTCATGATGAGCAGTCAGGATTCATAAGCGGTCGACAAACATCAGACCAAATTCGTTGGACTTTAGCCCTGCTGTCAGCCGTACAATCCAATTGAGACAAATCCTCACAGAGGGAAATCCTATTGTTATCAATAGATATTCATAAAGCGTTTGACTGTCTATCTTGGGACTACTTATTTCAGATGTTGGATAAGTTTGGGTTTGGCCCTTATTTCACGACATTATAATGTGCCCTATATTCTAACCTGTCAGCTCAAATCTCCATTCGCGGATATAAATCAGCCTCCCTTTCGATAGAGTGAGGAACTAGACAGGGATGTCCTCTTTCTCCACTACTATTTGCTTTGGCAATGGAACCACTTGCAATTGTTATCCGCTCTGATCCCACCATCTCGGGAATCCGCTGCAGTCAACGGGACCATAAATGCGCCCTATTTGCTGATGATGTCCTTATGTACATCTAATCCTCAAACTTCTTTACCCGGTCTCCTCCACCTGTTTCATCGTTTCTCTGAGGCCTCTGGTCTTACGCTTAATTCCTCTAAAACAACTGCCTTAAATATCTTGTTACCTGACTCGGAGGTTCATCACCTCCAGTATAATTTTGACTTCCAGTGGGCCTCTCGTTCTCTCCCCTATTTGGGGATCCACCTCACGAAATCTATTTCATCGTTATATAAGACCAATTATCTCCCGCTCTTCAAACGACTCAAATCTGACTTACTAGAATGGCAGGATCTTCCACTTTCCTGGTTTGGTAGAATTAATTCTATTAACCACTTGCCTACCAGGCACTTATACCCCCTTCCTTACCAGGCCAATTTTCAGCTTTCAGCGCTGCCGCACTTTGATTGACAATTGCGCGGTCATGCAACATTGTACCCATATGAAATTTTGATCATTTTTTTCTCACAAATAGAGCTTTCTTTTGGTGGTATTTAATCGCCACTGGGCACTTTACTTTTTGCGCTATAAATTAAAAAAAGTGCAAAAAATTTGAAAAAAAAAAAAAAGTTTATTTGTTTCTTTTATAAAATTTTTCAAACAGGTATTTTTTCTCCTTCACTGATTTGCGTTGATGAGGCGGCACTGATGGGCACTGATAGGCGGCACTGATGGGCACTGATAGGCAGCACTAAAGGGCACTGATAGGCAGTACTAATGAGGTGGCACGGATAGGCGGCACTGATAGACAGCACTAATTAGGGGTCACGGATAGGCGGCACTGATATGCAGCACTGATAGGCGGCACTGATAGGTGACACTGATGATGGGTACTGATAGACGGCACTGACTGGCATCACTTCTGGGCACTGACTGGCGGCACTGACTGGCACAACCCCTGGGCACTGACTGGTGGCACTGACTGGCAGCACTGCTGGGCTGCACTGGTGGGTGGCACTGGTGGGCAGCACTGGTGGGTGGGCACAGGTGGGTGGCACTGGTGGGCACAGGTGGGTGGCACTGGTGGGCACAGGTGGGTGGGCACAGGTGGGTGGCACTGCTGGGCATATGTAGGTGGCACTTCTGGGCACAGGTAGGTGGCACTGCAGAGTGGCACAGGTGGGGGCACTGCTGGGCACAGGTGGGGGCACTGCTGGGCACAGGTGGGGGCACTGCTGGGAATGGGTGGGCGGGGCTAGTGGGCGCACTGCTGGGCGGAACTTGCGGGTGTCACTGCTGGGCACCGATCATCAGGGCACTGATCATCAGTGCCCTGATGATCGGTGCCGATCCCCGCTCTGACAACTGCCGGTTCTCGGCAGTACTTTCCTCACGATCTGACAGCGTGAGGAAAGTGCAGCCGAGAACCGGCACTTGCCTTTCCCTGTGATCAGCGTGTCATTGGACACCGCTGATCACGTGGTAAAAGGCCGGTGGGATCGGCCTTTCACCACATCACGTGATCAGCTGTGTCCGTAGGACACAGCGATCACGGAGATCGCCGGGTGCGCGCCCCCTGGGGCGCGCAGGAGAGCGCGTTCTGGGAGGACGTCATATGACGTCCACTCAGAACTGGCCGGCCGCGGTGAAGCCGTCATTCGGCTATGCGCGGTCGGCAAGAGGTTAAAATGCCCTTCTTTACCGAGACTATTGTACTACTTTAGGACATTACCGATCATGGTTCCCAAACGGGAACTGTTACTATTACAAGCAGCAGTCTCTAGAGTGATCTGGAGGGGAAAATGTCCTAGGGTTAACAAGTCAACCTTGTTTTCCCTAAAGGAGCATGGCGGGTTGGGACTTCCTAATCTCTTGGCCTATTTTCAGGCGGGTCAAATAGCACAGTTATCTTGCACTATGGCCAGGGGTTACGTCCCCAAGTGGGTTGGCATTGAGGCCTTATCTTGCCATCCTTATGCTATTGGTGCTCTCATGTGACTTCCCAGTCGATTGAATCCTCCTATTCTATGTCCTACGTTGTCCTATTCGTTAACTGTGTGGGATAGATGGCGAGCTCGCAAACCTTTCTCTCCCCACATATCCCACTAGCTCCAATATTTTGCAATCCTGTGTTTATTCCTGGCTTATCACCGTAGGTGTTCCAATGGTGGATGAATAAGGGTTTGCTGCATATCGGAGACTACCTTGATGGGCTTCGTCCTCGTTCTCTCCAGTGCTTTTTGACAAAGTATCAGATGCCTCCTGGGGAATTGTTTTGCTACTATCAACTTATCTCATTTATCACTAGCAAACTCAAATTAATCTTAGAACCTTGCACACTCACTCCTTTAGAGGTCTCCTGTGGGGCAACTGGGATGATGAGGGGTCGTTTGTCCATTATCTATGCTTCCCTTGTTGATCCACTCACTAAATTATCCTATATGACTCAATGGGAAAGGGATTTGAATAGCTCACTAGACCTGGATACTTGGCGGAATGCGGCCCATACTTTATCAAAGATCTCGATTAATACTGTTCTTATCGAATCCAATTATAGAAAGCTACTTCATTGGTATCTGATTCCTTGCCTTGCTAAAATATACCCTTCAGTTTCACCTAGTTGCTTCCAACACTGCAGACAAGAGGGTGCTGTGTTCCATATCTGGTGGAAATGTCCAGTAGTGAATAGGTTTTGGATCCGAATGTTTCATTTTATCTATTCGGTAACAGGAATTAATATTCGTAGATCACCGGAAGTGGCCTTATTTCATTTGCTACCCGCTGACGTTCCCAAAAAAATCGACTAAATTAATTTTTTACCTCTTATTGGTGGCACGCATTACCATAGCTAGAAGTTGGAGACAATCACTGATCCCGCTAGACGGGGTTAAACAAAAACTTAATTGGATAATGGTAAATGATAAACTTACAAGCATTGTCAATAATGATGTTTCTATATTTGAGGTGACGTAGGAACCATGGATCAGATATATATCTATATCTTAATAGTGCTGCAGCTGACCCTCTCTCTCTCCTCTCCCCCTTGGGTGTCTTTTTTTCCCTTCTCTCTCCTCTTCTCTCCCCTCTTTTCTGTCTTATCCTAGATATTCTTAATCCTTTTTTTCTGAATTGGTTTTTATACTTTTGGCAAATTTCTATGGCAATGCCTATGTTCAATGATTGATGGAACGTTTGTTACCTGGTGGAGATGGTGTTCTCTGTATATATTGTCATTGACTAATAATATTTTTCATGTGCTTATATGTTCTATGAATATGTTTATGAACTCCATTTCACCATGCAGGTGGAAATTGTTTCTATTTCTGTGTATACCAATTTTTCAATAAAAATACTGAAGTATAAAATGGATTCATATAATAAAAATGAATAAAGATATAATTAAAAAATTGTTCATTTTGGTCCACATATAAGCCTTATCGGCCCGAGAGGGGCATTATTTGGGATACTTTAACTTGCTTATAATAATTATAGGAATCTGTGGCTATAAGCACCTTTTGGAGGGACTAGAGTGGGCCTGTACAAGGGAAGAGGTCACTAATTTGAGTAAACTTGGCGCATCTTGGTTGTGTGACATTACTCCAAAGGTAAACTTTGCAATTAATATAAGGAAATTATATGCATAGGATTTTCAATAGATCACTAGAAATGTAATATTTAACTTTTTAATATTTGTTTCTTAATTTGTATCCATAGAACCTGTGGCCGTTTTAGTAAGTAATTCCCGGATCACCTAAATAAGGGCCCGTACTTGAAAAGTAATAGATAATCAAGCAATAGTTCCTTCTTAGCTAGCCCTGGTGAGTTTTTCAATTGCTATAGCATCATTTCATCGAGGCCAGCTACCTAAAACCTCTAATAGGTACTTATCATATTTGTACTACATTATTTTCCCCCCATATTTCTGGTCATGAGTAAATTTGATATCCTAATTTTTCTCATTAATATGGGAAATCATTCCCAAATAGTCTTTTCCACCCTCTCCTCCCCCTCCTCTTCTGCATGTACCTCCACATCCTCGCACTATCAGACCTATTGTCATCTCACGGGGTCCTCTGCTCAATTGTATATCTGACCACTTGGTGAAGTTTTTAGTAAGTCGTGCACTAGTTATCTCTGAATATAAACTAGATGTTAACTGAATATGTATGTTTATTATGTTTGTTCTGCTTTCATATAGACAATAGCTACTGAAGAAGGGACAGTTCATCACAAAACATGTAGAACACGTAATCTCTGGTGGATAGGAGCACCCCAACAGTTGGAAGTATATGGAAGGGTTACAGACCGTTGCCATTATCAATTGTTAATATCTATACTATTAAGGGGTGAACATTAATATGCTCCAACATTAGTGATTCTTTGGAAGAGTCTTTTATTGTGTGATATATATTGCATTTTTATGATTATGGTTCAAATGAACTATTAAGTTTTAACTAACAATTGTGTCGGGAATGTGCCTATAGAGTCCACATATGTTGTCTCTTCTCCAGTTCTTACCAGAGATCAGCAGGCTGTTATAATGAAGGGTTTAGCCATAGTTTGTGTGCTCCATCCTTCCTAGGAATCTGTAAGGCTGCAAGAAAGCAGCCAGAGGTGTCCACGTCTACACAGTGAGTTCGGTGAAAGCAGCAAGGAGCTGCAAAAGGTATAGAGGTTGGACGAGAGCACAGTGGTGCTTTTTAATAGTCTGAAGGACCAGCAAAAGGTCTGCCCGTTTAACAGCAGTGCTGTTAGAGTAAGCTTGGAGGGTTAAATGTAACTTTTTGAGGTGATGGTAGAAACCCTGCAGGGTCAACTGTTTTGTTTGAACTTTAGTTTTAAATAAAAGTGGGCCATCAAGCCCCAAAACTCCACTTACTGGTTGGCACACACAAGCACTTACACGCTTAAAGCACACATTTCATCACAGAAATATGTAGGCTGTCACTGCAAACCACCATCTGGAAAAGCTGCATAACAAACATTCTGACTAATCTTGTGAAGCAGGGATGAACTTAGAGGAGGGAAGGGGGGGGGCCATCTGCCCTGGGCGCCAAATTGAGAGAGGAGATGATGACCCTGGGAGCCAAACTGAGAGGGTCTAAAGTCTGCAGTGCTGACATTAGCTTGGATTTGGGAGGTTGGATCGGGTTGGACTTTCTCAAACTGACCTGAGCTGCATTCAATCACAGGGAGCCAAGCTCACTGTCACAAACCACTAGCTGCTTGGAGTGAGCCTGCACTACCATGTCACTGATCGCAGGGGGGAGCTGGGATCCGGACCCCAGATGCGGATTCAGCCGCTTGCTGCGCTGACTTGCAGATCCTGGCCAGGATCCCAGAGGAGCGAGTCTGCGTCAGCCTAGAAGAAGGGAACCAGTAGTACCCGGGAGGGAGTCAACCTTGAATGAATTCAGCACTGCCCATGGAGATAAGCTCTATGGTAATTCAGCGCTTGTTGTGATCCACAGCCTAGGGGAGATCAGCTGGTGGCACCTACAGGATTTTAAAGGGGACACCGCTGTGTGTCACTCCAAGCACAGATAGGCACAAAGACAGAGCACTGAGCAAAGATTGTCCTTATTTGATTGGTACATCGGCTCCTGGTTAACCCTTGAGAGCCCAGGGGCTGTCCAGGGGACACAGACACCCCAACATCAGTCACTGGGAGACTCTCATATATTATGGACAGACATAGGAACCCTGTACCAGAAGGAAGGATTTGGGGGGATCTGATACCTTCTGGAATAATCAGCCTCATTCCATGTTCGCTTAACCCCTTCAATCGGGGCCAAAACTAGGGGGGAGCAGGGGTAGCATCTACACAGTGCACTGCATTGAGTGAACCCCTCCCCACTGACTGGCTGTTGAGTGCCCTCACTAAGCACCAGAACTCCTATCTCTCTCCACTGAGCACCAGTGCCCCCGTGTCCTCTCACTAAGCACCACGACCCCCGGTTTCCCCCCACTAAGCACCAGGACCCCCATCTCCCACAAATGAGCACCAGTGCCCCCATCTCCCCTTGCTGAGCACCAGGATCCCCCTATCTCCCATGGTTGAGCACCAGCAGGGGCGGACTGACCATTTGGAAACTCGGGCACTGCCCGAGGGCCCGGGGTCAGTAGGGGACCCCATGAGATGCCCCTGGTACCTTTTTCATAGGCTATTTTGAGTTTGGGCAAGGACACAGGGGCCCCATGATCCCCTATTGAGGGCCTGGGGTCAGTAGGGGGCTCCATGAGATGCCCCTGGTACCTTTTTCTTAGGCTTTTTTGAAATTGGGCAAGGACACAGGGGCCCCATGATCCCCTATTGCCCAGGGGCCCCATGAGTTGTCAGTCCGCCCCTGAGCACCAGTACCCCCTTCTCCCCCCTCAGAGCACCAGGACCCCCCCATCTCCTCCAGATGAGCACCAGGATCCTCCATCTCGCCCAGCTGAGCACATGGATTCCCATCTCCTAAGCCCCCCAACAGGGCTCCTAAAAAACAGTAAAAATAATCAAATTCATCTGTAACGTACAAAGTGCTGAAGCCAGACAGTCAGCAAAGCAAATAACTCGTGTTTTCAGAAGGGTATGAGCAACATATTTCTTTAACCACTTCAATACCAGGCACTTTTACCCCTTTCCTGTCCAGGCCAATATGCAGCTTTCTGTGTTGTCACACTTTGAATGACAATTATGCAGTCATGCGACACTGTACCCATAAAAATGTTTTATTTTTTTTCACACAAATAGAGCTTTCTTTTGGTGGCATTTAACCGCCTCCCGCCCGCCATATAGTCCAATGATGGACATAAGGCGGTTTTCTCATTCTGGGAGGACGTCATATGACGTCCTCCCATTCTCACCGCGTATGCACGGCTCTGGGAGCGTGCAGCGCGGCGATCGGCGGTGCGCTGTGTCCCTCGGACACAGCAGATCACCGATCCACAGAAAGAGACGAAGACATCGGCTCGGGCATGTGATCAGCTGTGTCCAATCACAGCTGATTGCAAGTAAACAGGGAAATTCCGGTTATTGGCATTTCTCTCCTCATGAGCTGACAGCTCGTGAGGAGAGGAGAGCCGGTAATCAGCATTCCTCGGAGGGGACATGTGCACTGATCATCAGGGCACTGATGATCAGTGTAGCCCCAGCAGTGCCACCTGCCAGTGTCCATCAGTGCCAGCTCTCAGTGCTCATCCATGCCACCTGCCAGTGCCCATCAGTGCCACATCAATGCCACATATCAGGGCCTACCAGTGCACATCAATGCCACATATCAGTGCCCATCTGAGCTGCCTTTCAGTGTCACCCATCAGTGCCAGTCAGTACCACCTATCAATGCCAGTCAACGCCACCTATCAATGCTGCCAATCAGTGCCACCTATCAGTGCCAGTCAGTGCCGCCTATCAGTGTGCATCAGTGCCGCCTATCAGTGCCCGTCAGTGCTGCCTATCAGTGCCGCCTAACAGTGCCAGTCAGTGCCGCCTATCAGTGCCAGTCAGTGCCGCCTATCAGTGTCATATATGAGTACTGCCTTTCAATGCCCATCAGTGATGCCTGTCAATGCCCATCAGTGCCACCTACCAGTGCCTCCTCATCAGTGCCACCTAGCAGTGTCCAACAGTGCAGCCTAAAAATCACTTATTTACAAAACTGTATAACAAAAACTAAGAAAACATTTTTTTTTCCAAAATTTTCAGTGGTTTTTGGTTTAAGAAAAAATAAAAATCCAGAAGTGATTAAATACCACCAAAATAAAGCTCTGTCACAAAAAAATGATAAAAATTTCATATGGGTACAGTGTTGCATGACCGCATAATTGTCATTCAAAGACAACGCTGAAAGCTGGAAATTGGCCTGAGCAGGAAGGGGGTATAAGTGCCCTGTAGGCTAGTGGTTAATCACCAGTTTTTTTATTTTTTGGTAAATGAAAAAAAACCAGAAACGTTCAAAAAAAATTTTTTTTTCTTTGTTTCTGTTATAAAATTTTGCAAATAAATAACATTTCTTCATAAATTTAAGTCAAAATGTATTGTGCTACATTTCTTTGGTGAAAATAACCCAAATTAGTGTATATTATTTAGTCTGTAGGAAAGCTATAGAGTCCACAAACCATGGTATATATAACAGTCGATCAATCCTGATGTACTGACGGCCCATCTCATTTCTTGAGGCCCAAAACGCCGGAATAGTACAAATACCCCCCAAATTACCCATTTTTGGAAAATAGATGGTCCAATGTATTTAATAAGAGGCATGGTGAGTTTTTTGGAGGATGTAGTTTTTTGTTACAATTTTTTGGAAAATGTAGAAATTAAAAAAGAAAAAAGAAAAAAAAAAAAAAATCACAATTTTTTTTTTTTTTTACATATTGTCACCAAAACTGATTCATTCAGTCTTTTGTTGTGATTAGCTGTGATTGGGCAAAGATCATCACATGATACAGATGGGATGCGATTGGCTCTGTCTGTACCATGTGACTGCTTTGACCATGCACAGCTAACAACACAATTGTATATAATGGATGGCATGACAGGAAGCCATTCTTTTTATACAATTGATATGTGATCTGCTGTGATTGGTCACAGGCCAGTGTAGTGATATGTCATAGGCTGTGTCCCGTGGACAAAAGCCGGTGGTAGATTGTGCTGCTGCACGGCCCCGCAGCCACATGACCGGCTCCTTTTTACACTCATTGTTACGACATCCAGCCTGCCAATCTTAACCGTTTCAATACCGTGCAATTTTACACCTTCCTGCCCAGGCCATTTTTCAGGTTTCAGCGCTCTCACACTTTGAATGACAATTGCGCAGTCATACAACATTGTACCCAAACTAAAATTTTATCATTTTCTTCACACAACTAGAGCTTTCTTTTGGTGGTATTTAATCACCGCTGGGGTTTTTATTTTTTGCTAAATTAACAAAAAAAGACCAAAAATTTTGAAAAAAAAACACATTTTTCTTTGTTTCTGTTATAAAAGTTTACAAATAAATAATTGTTCTTCATAAATTTAGGACGAGATGTATTCTGCTACATGTCTTTGGTGAAAATAACCCAAATTAGGATGTATTATTTAGTTTGTAGGAAAGTTATAGAGTTCACAAACTATGGTATAGATCTGAATATTGATCAATCCTGAAGTACTGACAGCCAATCTAATTTCTTGAGGTCCAAGAATGTCAGAATAGTACAGATATCCCCAAATGACCCCTTTTTGCTGAGTAGACAGTCGGACGTACTTCATAAGAGGCATGGCGAGTTTTTTGAAGTTGTATTTTTTTGTCATAATTTTTCCGAAAATGAAAAAATGAAAAATATTATTTTCACTATTTTTTTTTTTACATACTGTCACCAGTGCAGTACAGCGTCATCAAATAACTGGCATGGCGGTGAACAGGGACACTGACTGGTGACAGTATGAAAAAAAAAAAAATTATATTTTTTTTTAATTTTTTTTTATTTTTTTATTATATTTAATTTTTTATTACATTTTTTTTTATTTTTTTTAAGATTTTTTTTCATATTTTACTATGACCAAAATAGTACAATGTTACCATAGTAACATTGTACTACTTTGGGGAAGTGATCAGTATTTTTTTTTTTTTTTTTTTTTACACAATTTGCTTATAGCAAAGAATTACTTTGCTATAAGCAAGCATTTAGCTGAATGAAATCGATTCATTCAGCTTTTTTTTTTTTTTTTTTTTTTTGTGCTTAGCTGTGATTTGGTCACAGCTAATCACATGACATGTGCATGTGATTAGCTATGACCATTCACAGCTAGGCACTAGTATACAATGGATGGCATCATGAATGAAGCCATCCATTGTATACAACTATCATGTGACCTGCTGTGATTGGTCGCGGCAGGTCACATGGTACCGGCAACGGGAGCCGGTACTCGGATCTGTCATCGGCCGTGTCCGAGGTGCACGGGCGGTGACAGATCCCGCTGCTGCGCCGCTCTGCAATAGCGCAAACGGCGCATGTGCGGGAGCACGCCAAATGGCGTGGACCCGGAAAGCTGCAGCGCTTTTCAAGCCGCCAAACGGCTATTGGCCGGGCGGCTAATGGTTAAGGAATGATTTCTGGAAGTTCCCCTGCAGCAAAATCCCTGCCCCCCAAACCAGTGATTTGATAAAAGTCAGGCACTCATAAAGGCTGTGCCTTGAAGAGAACCATCTGGTGACAGGAAGGATCTAATCAAACCCATGACAGCTGCATGAATTAGAAAGTTAAAGAACATCAGATTATCACCTACCCTCCTCACCTTCAGGCGCTCCCTGAAAACCCACCTCTTCAGGGAAGCCTACCCCACCCTCACCTAGCAGCCGTTCCTCCTTCATTCCTCCTACCACTCCATCCCCCACAGCCACTTCCTCCTGTACCACTACCCCCTCCCTCCTAGATTGTAAGCTCGAAAGAGTAGGGCCCTCTAACCCCTCGTGTGCTGTTTGTTGTTGCTGTACTGTTTCATGTATTGTCCCCCCCTCTATTGTACAGCGCTGAGCAAACCCTTTGGCGCTATATAAGCTCGATGTAATAATAATAATAACAGTATAAGACCCCTTTAACACAGGCATCATATGTTCAGTCCCATTTTTCCAAAGAAAAAATGATTCAGTTTACATTAGTTTACACATCTGTCTTCAGTTCAGTTCCGTTTACATCAGTCTACATCTGTTTGTGCACCTGTTTTTTCTTAGTTGTTGCAGAGACCAACTAGAGGTGACTTAGACCCCTTTCATACGAACAATCCGATCAGGTCTGCCTGTCCGTTTCTCAGGCTGACCCGATCGAAGCCTTGTTTTCTTCTATGAAATTCGTTTACAGCCGCCTACATTCAATCTGATCTGTTAAAGATGGATGGAGATCTGTTCCCCTTCCATCCAGGAGGATCGAATGGCAGTCGGGTGTACCGGACAGCCCATAGAGGAGACCGGGCTGTGTCCGCTCTGCATAAGCAGAGCAGGTACAGACCTGTCATCTGCCTGCTCAGGAGGGATCAGCAGACAGATCCCTGCTAAACAAGCGGATCACAAGTGGAATAAGCCCCATGTGAAAGGGGCCAAAAGTATAAGCAAAAAATGTTTCTTGCCTAAAAATGCATATATAAACGGAATGAATGTAAACAGATGGCATCCATTTACATCCGTTCCATTTCAAAGGATCTAGATGGAGCCTTGTCCATTTAAAAAAACAGAACAGACATGGATGTAAACGGATGGTAAATGGATGATCATCTGTTCACATCTGTTGGTCCATAGAAATACATTGCTGTCTGTTTTTCATCTGTCAACGGATGGATGAAAATGAACAGACGATCTGACCGTGTGAAAGGGGCCTAAGGGAAACCAAAAGTACAATAATGTAACTAATAATGTAAGGCAAATTGGTTTACACATAAGCCTGTGGCAACAATGAATGCTTTAAGGCAGACCCAGTTTCTCAGTTTTGAGAATAAATTTGCAGAGAAAGGCAGGTTAGAGGTACCTGTGTTAATACAGATGATGGCGAATAATGGAAGACAAACATTAAACCAAAAACCTCAGGGTAATACGAGGTAGAATTTTATACCATGTGATGACTGATACAGTTGTAAAGCTGCTCATAAGCAAGAAATTTTGTAAACTATGAAAAAAAAAAACAACTGAAATTTGTG
This sequence comes from Staurois parvus, assembly GCF_062004578.1. Classification (NCBI taxonomy): domain Eukaryota; kingdom Metazoa; phylum Chordata; class Amphibia; order Anura; family Ranidae; genus Staurois; species Staurois parvus. Next base: position 8,078,705 of record NW_028318511.1, read on the forward strand.
AGGGATGGTCTACTTTACTCCTCAGCAAGAAAAATATTGAGCACAAAAATACTAAACACAATACATATTTTGAGATTAGAAGAGATTGTACCACATTATTTACAATAAAATGACATTATAAGAAATCTATTAATATTGTAAGTGGAAATGTGATAGAAAACAATAAATGTGGATTATTATATCATCGTTAATGAATTCTTGTGCAGTTGCCACTAGAATATATTTAACATTGATTCAAGAGGAGATAATAGAATTAAAATTTAGTATATGGATTCGACATGTCAGTCCAGTACATGTGTGTTTACAAATATAAAGCACAAATATAAGCAGGAGAACCTCTGACATATGTCTTAAATTGTAGAAAAAGAACATCATTCAACCATAAAAGTGATGCTTATTTGTTTGGTTGTGTTTTTATGTTCTTATACCTCCAGTTAATAGGTTTAGGTAAATTAGTGTAGTGAATCATTAGTAAGGTGGCAGCCAATAAACAATGCAAATCCTATTACACAGCTGGACATAGTATTGTGAATTTAGAATACAACAAAAATAAGGTAATAACCTGGAGAGGGAGGCCCAAGATGAAAATGAAAAGCAGCCAATCATGCTTTGTAAATAAATGTGCAACCCATAGGGATACTCCTCTATGCATCACCAAAGATGGCACTGTGTTCTGCTACTGCAAATCTCTGACACATCTGTATATTAGACAGCAGTAATAACCCAAGCTCACTTGGACCCCATTTGCACCTGAGCATTTTTTTACTTTTGTAACTTTTAAAGGTCAAAGCTCCAAGATGCTCAACAAGCAAAATTCCAATCAATTCAATAGCCCCTGTTCACATGTGACTGTTCTGTCACCTGTAGCAAAATACCTGTCCCTCAAAAAAATACATGAGCTTCATTTTAGACACAGTGAAGTGTTTATGGGCTCATAGACTTTAATGGGAATGGCTGAAAATGCTCCACATGAGAGTTTTACGAGTGTTTTGTCACATGTTTTCTGGCCAAACAGCAGCTCTCCACCCTTATTCTCCTCCCTCTAGTCCTTTCTATTGGCTAAAACATATACACCTGAAGCTTAAATACAGTTCTAAAATGCTTGTATATGCTTGCAAAACTCTCAAGTAAAAACGCCTAAAAATCGCTCTGCTCAGGTGTGAATGCAGTTAAAGTGCATCTGTGAAGCAAAGGTATTACCGCTCAGGAAAACAATCCAGATCAAACCAAGGCAGGTGCAGACTCTGGCTCGCCACCACACGTGATGCAATAGGAAGAAGGGTTAGCCGCACACCGAACGATTGATGAATTATAGCAAATATTTATTGATCCATAGGACACATAGAACACCAGAACACAAGAGCATGTGTACAGAACTTGTTAACGTGTTTCCCATGATCATGTGCTTAATCATAGCCTATGAATAAGCACATGATCGTGTGAAATGCATTAACAAGTTCTGCACACATGTCCGGGTGTTCTATGTGGATCAATAAATATTTGCTATAATTCTTCAATCCTCCGGTGTGCGGCTAATCCTTCTTCCTATATAAAGTGCATCTGTGCACAGACTATGGGCATTAAAGTATTTACAAATTCTGTTCTTAGCAAGACTTCACTGAACCTTATAGCTGCTTGTACAGTACACCAATTCATTCTCAAATATCCAAAGCATTGACTTTAGAACCGGGTTCAATCTCATTTTAATAGCTTAGAAAATCCTGCTGTGTGCTTAGATTACGAGGGCTGGCAGGCTGCCAAGATTCTGTTGCAATTATAAAGTAATACGAAAAAAGCTTAGGCTTCATTCATCTAATCAAATTGGCCATGATGTGGCAAGTATACTGTGGATATCGGAGGCTAGGAGCCCAGGTGCTTGTGGGCAGCCACAGCCGGAAACCTGTACAAGTCAATAACTGGCTGACAGGAGCTGGGAGAACATGCGGTTAGAGACAGATGATTGGCCTTGAATGCAAACTGTCTGCACACAGGAACAATCGTCTGTCCCTAACATGATGTAACTGTGCAGATACATGGAGCTTCATGCTTACAGCAGTAGACAGCTGTAGCTCCTTTAAGCCTGTCTTTTACTTGTATAGGCTTCCTGGCTGTGGCAGTCTGCAAACACCTAGGATTCCAAGCAAAAATATCCAGAGTATACTTGCCAGATCATCATTATTTATTTCAGGTACTTATATAGCACTGTCAATTTACACAGCGCTTTACATATATATTGTACATTCACATCAGTCCCTAACCCTCAAGGGCGTACAATCTAAGGTCCCTAACTCACATTCATATACAAGGGCCAATTTAGACAGGATCCAATTAACCTACCAGCATGTCTTGGAGTGTGGCAGGAAACCGGAGTACCCGGAGGAAAACCACGCTGGCACAGGGAGAACATGCAAACTCCAGGCTGGAGGTACCGTGGCTGGGATTCGAACCAACGACCCTAGTACTGCCAGGCGGAAGTGCTAACCATTTAGCCACTGTGCTGCCCATTGATTTCAATTTGTGAATGAGGCTGATTCTACTGTGATCTTGAAGATGAACTTCTCCACCTGGCTGTAGGTGAATGAGGGATCATTTTAAATTGTTTTAAGAGTTGTTCAGAATAAGTAAATACTTTAGTGTCCATATTATGAACACAGGTTCACAAATCTGACAAACCTCAAGCCTGGAGCAGTAATTAGAAAAGAACTGAGCCCATCGTATGTGAAGGTTTTGGTTTCATTCACATGGGCACCGAGGTCCATGCAGCATAAATGAGCCTTTTATTTTACCAGGCTAGAGCCACCTGGAGCTGCATGCAGGCAATCTATGTTACTGAATAGTAGATGCAGCCACACATTCTAATTTGACAGGCGTGCAGGGGTGGTCGTACGCAGTCTACATTCTGGATCACGCACCCACCCCTGGACACATGTCAAATTGGGACATGCATCGGTGTACCCATTCAGTAACATAGTCTGCCTGCTTGCAGCTCCAGTGACATAAACAAACAGCAAATGTATGCTGTAAGGGCCTCAGTGTCCGTGTGAATGAAACTTAAGGAAATAAACTCTGCTTTAAAGAAGTCAAAGTACAGCCACTAAGGCCACAAATTTCTCGGTGTAATGTTTTTACTCACCCAGGTGCCACTGCAGGAGGAATAACAAGGATGAAGCGAAGCTTAGCTTGCTGTAGAGCTTGCCCCACATGTGTAAGCATATGGACCATTTCCCTGAGAGGACAATACAAAACACACATTAGGAAAAACATCTCCATTTAAAATGGTAGCACTTTTTCAGTATATATCCTTGTATAGCTAAGGAATTAATATTCACCATACAAACTCAAACCTCACACTAAGGAGAAATACTAATAATACAATACGTGCAAATTAAAATATACATATGTCACTGCTGCTACCTTACTAAAAAAAAAGTTGAAAGTAAAATTTTTATTTTAAATACACAGAAATTCAAAATTTAAGATAGCACTGTGATCCACACCACACCACAGTAACATATAATCATACTAGGGGATCCCCTTAGACAAAGTCCTAAGAACGAAACGCGTTGGAGCATGGCTTTATGGCAACCAGAAGTGACTTCAGAGCTGGATCTGGAAGTGACGAACCAGAAGTGATGCGGTAGCAGACCGGGTGAGATGCCAAGTTTCTTGGCCTTATACTCTTACTGGCCATTCTGGGGGTACATTGTTTTTATATGGAAGCTTTTATTTGATGGGCTGATTTCTCATTAAGCTTGTGAGTGGCATTTTTATTTTATATTTCAATCTGTTAATTTAAATTTTAAATGTTCAATTCAAGTAATACAGAAGAGAAAATTGCACCATATCTAAAGTATCAAAAGACAACAGAATTATAGCTCCCATATAAGAGAACAAACGTGACAAATCACAAATACATAGTAAGTAGGACCTCCTAAGCATAGAAAGTCCCTGCTGCAAAACAATTCATAGCAATGTACAGCGCTGAGCGAACTGTTGACGCTATATAAATACTGTATAATAATAATAATAGCAATAACTGCATAATTATCAAACTATACTGACTACTTATCACACAGTATTAACAGAGTCCAAGCAACAGTTTGGCAGGACCAGTCAAAAGCGAGGACATTCATTTTATCTTTAAGTGCTACTTTTCCTATTTGAGCGCAAATAAAACACTAATGTAAAAGATCACCAGTGTTCATTAATAAGACATTAAACAAAACATGGTAAATAAAGAACAAAGGTCAGAAGAAAAAAAGGAAAGTGGAAGATAACTATGGCTGGTTAAGAAGGTTCCAACCAGGTCCCAATCAGCAGGAGATATACATGTTATCCAAGGGTGGCATTCGTATTCTAAATAAAGCAGTTTTATTTAATGACATTATTGGAGTTTCTTCTTTTATTTCGGATGACTGTGAGCCACTTTAAGGAAGAAGTGGTAAAGTATTGATACTCTTGGAAGCAAAGGATGTATCATCGTGTGAAAATGCAATATGCCAATTATGAATATGATAGGTACTGTGTTCAGGTGAGCCTCTGACCTGTGAGGGGAGTGGTGTCTCACTAGTTCACGTGGTAAATAATATGAGAATTTATTTGGATGGTGTTAGTGAAGATTTTTTGGACTTTGAGAATATGGTTAATGTGGACTTTTTTATCACATATGTTTAGACAGGATGAATTCTATGTAGTTTTGGAGATTTTTATGTTGATTATTTGTTACTATGGTGAGGTGCAGATCACAGTGCTACCTCAAATTTTTAATTTATATGTATTTAAAATTCAAATTTGACTTTCTATTATTCTTCATAGTATGAAAATTTTGAAATAAATACTAATCAAGTCATAAGGTACATAAGTGTGCAGAATTACCGCAAAAAAAAAAAAATTAGGCTCAATCACAGCTGTATTTTTCTTGTTTGGCTGATATTTTCCTGGATATCACGCCTTCTCGAATAACTCAATGTACAAACATTTAAGTATCTGGGCCAGTAAACAGAAGTGTTAAACTACTGCTTGTGGTATTAGAACACTGTCAGCGCTATTGTAAGGGTTTTTATTATAAAAGCAACATAAAAATCAATTCACAAAGATTACTGCACTGGTTATCATAATACCTGGTTATAAAAAATGGTTGCTTTCCCATATGCAAGTGATAAGCAACTTCAGTAATGCATACCTGCCCTGACACCAAAGGAAAATAGTTTCAGGGCAGCTGATATTGGCCCCCACACTGCATCTGAACTGGACAAATATCTCACTAAGAATGACAGTGGGGAGAACTCTGTCCAACCATGAACCCACCAGCACTTGCCACACTCTTCAGCATATGGAATATTGATGTATGCAGTTACCCACTTCATTGACTTTTCTACATTAAAACTTAGCTAGTGCAAATATAGTACAACAATTTAGAAAATCTTTGCATAAACAATAACTGTTCTTTCTTCAAAAACAGAATTAACTTGAAAAGCATTTAATGTGTTACTAAACCCAGGACCCTGAATTCACTATGTCTGGTCTGCCACAGTACATAGAACATGGAAATGCAGTTATTTTAGTAAATATAAACTGCTAAATAGCTTTTCTTATCAGCAATTAGAGCAGCCTTGTGGCTTCTATCAGTGTTCAGCCAAGCACTAGTTAAAGCTTGTAGGAGGAGTTTTCTCTAGGAGGATGCAGAACCCCTGACCTCTGTCTGGGCAGTGCTGATTGGCCCTGTGCTGATCACATGCACTCTCCCAAGAAAAAAACAAATTCTCTAGCAATACACACCAAACTGAGCATGTGCAGTGTGTCCACACAATTTATTCTATAACTATATTCCCTTCGCACACATTCCTGGAAGTACGGCTCATCAAAGAAGGGTGCTGCAGCGACCACCAGCTGGGACTGGAAACATCATAAGCAAACATACATATTTGCCAGAACACCGCGGATCTCCAATATGGTCCAAAAAAGGTTTATTACAAGACAATCACATCACAAAAGAAAGTGCAACGTTTCAGAGCCGCGCAGGAGCCCTTCGTCAGGCATGTGATACGGGTGCAGCAGTGACTATACAGAATATATATATACAGTATATATATATATATATATGACATACACGCGCACACACACACAAACCACAATTACGCCAAAATATACAAAATATGATTATACAGAGTCATAGCACTGTGTGTATATACCTCCAAGTGCCGATAATTATCTTCTGCCAAGCGCAGCAGACGTGGCGCTAATATCTATAGTCCATTGGACACACTAGCCAGATGCACCCGATCGGGAATCACTAGCAAAGCTCGGCATTGCTGTTGCTAAGAAACTAAGAAACGCGTCACCTGACCCTGTTCCTGCCCTGCCATTGGTCGCCTGCCGAGGTCCTGACTGCCTTGCTGTCCATGCTGGTTTCAGCACCATTTTTAACCACTTCCCATCCAGCCCATGTATATAAACGGCCGAACGGTGGCAGTGCAGGGTCGGGTGGCCATTTATAAACGGCCTCCCTGCACCCTGCTTGTGGGAGCACGCAGCACCGTGATCCGGTGCCGCTGTGTCCTCCGGACACAGTGGAACACCGATCGTCGGAAGGACCTCTGTGCGAGGTCCCGATCATGTGATCACTGATTGGCCAATCAGTGATCACATGCAGAGTAGTAAGCAAGATGTTACTTGTGATATCATTGCTTACTACGTGTGAAATCTGTGAATGATCACAGAGGTCACATGGTACAAGGTTATTCACAACAGCTCACACAGTAGTTCCCAATGGCTGCAAGAATGCAGCTAGAGCAGCAATGGGCAAACTACGGCCCGGCGGACCTTTTAATCCGGCCCGCGGAAAGTGATACTGTCAGGATGGCTGTCAGGATGTGTGTAGGCGGGGCAGCGTGACGAACGTGAGGGGAGCTAGGCTCCTCTCACAGTCCGCCTTGAAGACCGGAACGGCGTGGGAACACGGCGAGAGGAACATGCAGAGCAAAGGTAAGTGAATTGACACAGGGGGGACTTGGGGACTTAATATGGGGGATGAATTAATATGGGGAATGAATTACTATAGGGGGGATGAATTACTATATGGGGGATGAATTACTATGGGGGATGAATTACTATATGGGGGATTAATTACTATGGGGGATGAATTACTATGGGGGATGAATTACTATATGGGGGATTAATTACTATGGGGGATGAATTACTATATGGGGGATGAATTACTATATGGGGGATGAATTACTATGGGGGATGAATTACTATATGGGGGATGAATTACTATGGGGGATAAATTACTATGGGGGATGAATTACTATGGGGGATTAATTACTATGCTTACTATGGGGGATGAATTACTATATGGGGGATGAATTACTATGGGGGATGAATTACTATATGTGGGATGAATTACTATATGGGGGATGAATTACTATGGGGGATTAATTACTATGCTTACTATGGGGGATGAATTACTATATGGGGGATGAATTACTATACGGGGGATGAATTACTATATGGGGGATGAATTACTATATGGGGGATGAATTACTATGCTTACTATGGGGGATGAATTACTATATGGGGGATGAATTACTATGGGGGATGAATTACTATATGGGGGATGAATTACTATGGGGGATGAATTACTATATGGGGGATTAATTACTATGCTTACTATGGGGGAATATTACTATACTTACTATGGATGACACATACACATCATTCATCTACTCTTGGTCCGGCCCCCGGGTCCAATATATGAACCCATTGCGGCCCTCAAGTCAAAAAGTTTGCCCACCCCTGAGCTAGAGAGAAGGAGAAATGATTGCTTTTACAGCCTTTATGGGTTTACACTGGTGACACTGATGTCATGTGTTGCCACGACAATGGCGTCCCGTCGCTTAGTAGCATGCGCCACACGAGACACATCCTGATTGGTGGCAACCCTAGGTTGCTTAGCAATGCAACGCCGAGCTTCGCTAGTGATCACCAATCGGCAACATCTATTGTGCCCGATCGACTATAGATATTAGCGCCACGCCTGCTGTGCTTGGCAGAAGATAATTTTCAGTACTTGGAGGTATATACACACAGTACTATGACTCTGTATAACCATATCTTGTATACTTTGGCGGAATTGTGATGTCATGAGAGGTCAGATGATGGGGTTGGGGATATTTTCTTGGTTTTGATGGGAGGTTTATGTGTGTGTGTATATATATATATATATATATATATATATTCTGTATAGTCACTGCTGCACTTTCATTTGTGATGCACTTTCTTTTGTGATGTGATCTTTTTGTAATAAACCTTTTTTGGACCATATTGGACATCCGCGGTGTGCTGGCGAATATGTACGTTTTCTCTACACAATATGTCTTATCAGGAGATAAGAGGGAGACACTGGAAGAAATGGAGGATCATAGAAGTCAGGAATAAACAGCAGTGAGTATAACAAGCATGCTTTAATGCATATACAGACAGATTTTACTGTTGTGGGTTTAGTAACACTTGAAGATGACAACAGCACTACCCATAAAAATACCCCAGTCCTTCTTTGCCTGTCTATGCTGACAGAGTTTATTTGGACTGCCAAACCTGAAAAACTATCTCTCCTCACTCTTTCCAAATATAGTGGGGGTATAGGGCTCCCTAATTTAGCACTGTACTACAAAGCCCTGCACCTGTCTAATGTGGTAACTTAGTGTTCACCACCAATGTTCAAACTGTGGGCACAGATCAAGCAATACTCCTACCCAGTAGCTTTGGCTGCTCTCCCCTGGGTAGCAATTAAACATTACAGATCATTAAAAGGACACCCCACTATAGGAACTACAATAGCAGTCATCCAGCAAACCTTTTTCTTAGAAGGGGCTGTCCCCCTACCCTTCCCCATTAAAGCCAGTGATACAAAACCCAAAGTTCCCTCCTGGAGTTGATAAACACTTTTTAAGTCTCGTGTGGTTGGCCCATCCTTGTATGTTCATTATGCAACAACAGACTTTATGTAATCTTGTACAACCTCCTTTGAGTCCTTGAGCAATGTATCAACTACGTCACTTCTTGCTCTCAATTTCAGATCTGGGCTTTTACACCAGACCCTTAACCCCCTTTAAAAGATTATGCAATGATGACAAATACGTAACCCACATATTATCCTCCATATACAAGCCATTAAATGCCATGCCCCCTGGAGGACTCCCACAGAAAGTGGAGGTCTGATGTACAAGTTTCCCTCACAAAAGCACAGATTGATAGAGCCATGCAGGAGAACCCAAAGTCCAAGACTGTCAATTGCTTTCAAGAGCAGGGATATAAGCTACTGTCAAGGTGGTAGAGGTTCCCCAGGCCACTTAACAAAATCTATCCCCAAGTCTCAAAGATGTGCTGGAGGTGTCAAAAGAAGTCTGGCTCGCTCCTGCATATTTTCTGATACTGTCCTTCCCTAAAACAGTTCCAGATGAGAGACAAGAATGTAGTTTTCCAACTGACATCCCTCGTCGGTGGACTTAAGCACAGACCCTATTGGCTACTTGCTACATGTCAATGAAGTTCCACTGCAACTGCTTCCCAACCGCCCTATAGCAGAACTACTGCTACAGGATGGCAGGGCTGCACAAAATCATGTATATATACGTGATTTTTCATTCCTGGGTAGGGGGGCACCCGTGCACTGCCCTGCCCACGTGGCCATTAGTGGCTACAGATGTCGATCACCGAGTCCTGGCCAGAGATTCCTCGCCAGCAACAACACAGGTAAACAACACAGGTCTCTCTCCTGCCAGCAGTAACTTTCTGCAGTGTATTTCTTTGCACAGCAGAGAAATACACAGCAGTGTGTTTCCCTAGTAAAACACACACAGCATACACAGTAAAACAGCACACAGTTAACCCTTTGATCGCCACAGATGACAACACATTCCTACCCAGTGTCATTAGTACAGTGTCAGTGCTTTTAATTAGCACTGATCACTGTATTAGTGTCATTGGGATGTCCGTGGCAGTTAGTTCCCCACCAGTGTCAGAATGCCCTTCGCAGTACACTATAAGTTGCTGATCGCTGCCATTACTAGTATAAAAAGAGAAAGAAAATTCCAGTATATATACCGCCATTTAAATATGCTGTAACTTTCACGTAAACCAATTCATTTACATGTATTGGGATTTTTTTAGCAAAGAATACATTTTGGCCTAAATTTATGATGAAATTTGTTTTTTTTATTGGATATGTTTTACAGCAAAAAGTCAAAAATATTGCTTTTTTTTTTTTTCAAAATTGTCGCTGTTTTTTTGTTCATTGCACAATAAAAAATGCACAGATGATCAAATACCACAGAAAGAAAGCTCTATTTGTGGGAAAAAAGGACATACATTTCATTTGGGTACAGCATTGCATGACCGCGCAATTATCAGTCAAAGTAACGCAGCGCCATATCACAAAAAATGGCCTGATCGGGAAGGGAGGTAAATCCTTTGGAGGGCAAGTGGTCCCCACGAAACATTATCACTCAATTCTGCAAGTGGTTCTAATTTACGATCGCTGTTCTCTAGCTGGTCTAAAACCGCTTTTGACCTAAAGGGACGCTTTTTGGACGCCATGGACATTTCTCAGTTTCCAGGCAGAAAGAACAGTAAAAATGCAGGCAGGGCACAGGACAAAGCACTAGAGACAAAATGTATGTGAAATGGTTTGATACAGTAACGTTTTACTATGTGATTTTAGTGAATGTCACTTTTTGTCATTTTCAAATTTCCCGCTGTTCCGTCCACCTTACATCCCGACGCTCGCAGGGGACGGAACCCAGATGACAGATGTCGGCATCCGCTGGATTACATTGCCGGGGACACTGCAGGAGGGACATCGCAGAAGCGCAGGACAAGGTAAGTGATCGAGAGAACGTGGAGCAGCACCGCATAGTAAGCCCGAGTGTAGCTCGGGGTTACCGCTTGTGGTACTGAAACTTTACCCCGAGCTACACTTGGAAATGCCGCCAGGGGGGTTAATGCCTAGTACACATGATGAGAAAACTGGACAATGAATACCACTTTCGAAGCAATCGTCCATTAATCTGATCGTTAGTACACAGCTTTTGAGAGACGATCACGACATTTTCATGCAAAATTATCTAAAGGGACAAACACATTTTTTTTTTCTCGTACAATACCAGAATGAACGATTTTTGTTTAATCAGTATAGTATTCGTTCGAAAAAAGCCAAGTGACCAAGACCACACATGTTCGGAAACAAAAGTGTATATTACAATACAATACAATACAATACATGACATTACTTCCGAAGTTGTATTCTGTAGTATGAGAATTTTCATATTAACATGAGATTGCATGCAACCCCCCCCCCCCCCCCAAATGGATGATATTTTGTCCAATATTCTCATAATTTGTACGAGGCTTAAGGCTGCATTCACACTTGCAAGTTTTGTAGCTTAAAGCTCGAAGCTACAAAAATGCTCAAACCTAAAAAAATCAACTGTTCTCTTTGGTGCCTGTTCACACCTGATTGTGCAATCAAGTGTGAACATGCACCATAGAGAACATTTGTTTTTTAAGTTTGAGCAGTTTTGTAGCTTGAAGACTCAAGGCTTAGGAGGTTATCCCTGTTATAATAATAAATTAAAACTCATAAATTTCCCACTCGAAAAGTCAACCTTTCACCCTTGAAAGTGCATATGCAATAACCTTTTCATAATCTACAAACAATAACCATAATCCCATACATACAAAAAATTAATGTCCATCACAAATTCTATATAACCAATCCAAAATATGTAAAGTTCAAAAAAAAAAAAAAAAAACATATAAAGTCCAAAAAATATATTGTGCAAACGACACTCCTCACTTCTTCAATCTCCAAAAATGTGATAGTGTCCAATTCTTCCCTTTAATCCAATAAGTACCTCAAAAAAACAAACTCAATATGGTGCATTATCTTTTAGAATCAATAACTGTGATAACATGCAACACACTGGTGACACATCATCACACATGTGAAGTGAAAAAAGCACACAATGCACCACTTAGCTAGTGGTCCTATGAAACCACCACTACAAACCGTGATAATCTTCAAAACACACTATGTGATCAGTGACAAATGGTATCAGATACGTGCCACTCCACGTGTAGGATAAATACAATTACCCCTAAATTTAGTGCCACATATAGTTGCCTTCACTGGGGGTATAACATCCTTGACGGTAGTAGACACAGCTTCCTCACACAATGACGGGTATCGGGATCCCCGTTCCTCACAGGACAAAATGGGAGCAGACTCAGTGGAGTAGAACGAATGGTAACAAAATTTATTAGCAACAGCTTACATGATAAAATTGCCGTCCATCCTCGCTGGTCTCCGTATTCTGCTGAGACCTATTCCAAAATGGCCGCTCTGCACCTTCCGGCCTAGCGTCTGACGTCACGACCCTGACGCGTTTCGTCACTTCCGACTTTCTCACAAGGGTCCCTTGTGAGAAAGTCGGAAGTGACGAAACGCGTCAGAGTCGTGACGTCAGACGCTAGGCCGGAAGGTGCAGAGCGGCCATTTTGGAATTGGTCTCAGCAGAATACGGAGCACAGCTTCTGTGTTTACAAGTGATAGCTTGTCTCCCAGCAGCTTCCACAGATCTGATCTCCTGACTCACGGAGTACAGGACAGGGACAAGGGAGATGCAGGTGTCCAGGGTGCAGTGATGTCATGGATGGGAGGGGTCGCAATAGTAGACTGCACTCTTTGTGATCTCTTTCATCATCCAGTGAGGGATGCCAATACCCTCACTGGATGATTTTGCTGCACGTGAGAGAGAAGCTGCCTACAGTGTGTGGGGAGGTAGTAAAGCCAACTGGGTGCTTCAGCTTAATACAGCAACAAAAGTAAGACATGTGGAAGATGGTGGCGCTTTAAAGGAGGGGGGAGGAAGATGGGGGCAGTGGAGGGAGGGGGGAGGAAGATGGGGGCAGTGGAGGGAGGGGGGAGGAAGATGGGGGCAGTGGAGGGTGGGGTTCTGTGCTGAGGTCAGAGCTGAAGAGGGATGAAAGTGAAATGTCAATGAGGGATGCAGAGGTAAGCAGGTGTGGAAGAGGCCTGAACTCTGCACTGTGTGTAGTGCATACCTCAACTCTGCATTCTTGAACTTTGCACTGTGTGTAGTGCACCCCTGAACTCTATATGTAACACACCCCTGAATTATACACATCTAGAATTCAATGCCCCTTTAAGACCCTCCCACTGTTATTTAAATTTGGTCACCCCTACTATTTGAAATTTCTTGGCAGGTGTGTTGGGGGAGTTCTTTGTTGTTAAAAGAGCTTAGTAGCTCAAGACGAAATTTACTACAAAAATGAATAAATAAAATAACACACTACTGTATACATTTTTCCCCTAGATTTAAAAAGCGGAGAGACATGAATAACTTCTTAGAAATCTTAATATGTATGCTCAATATTATTTTATGGAAATGGCAGTCGAAGCAGAATAATGAAATCAACACTTTTTTTGAACGTTACTGAATATTTTCAACTCTCTATAGCAATGGTATGTTTCTGCATGCATGCACAGTAATTACCGTAAACATGCTCATAAAGATTAATGCATTCAGTGCTAATAAACAGACTGCAGTATGCAATCCGTGAATATAATAATCTTAAATTCCACAATATTGTCCATACAGCATTTTACTATTTCATATCTTACCTTTGTGTTTAGAGAATGCAACTCCACAGAGTGCTAGAAAGGCAAAATGCTTTTTGCAATAAACTGACATCTAAACGCAAGGTAGATCTTGGAGTCTGGGTTTTGGTGCCAAAAGCAAGCCAAACCTTTATTTTTAGTTTTGGATAGAGTGCATGAGTGTTAGACTCTATGTAAATCTATCATGCTTCAGATGTCCTCTAAAGAATGCCAAAATCACTCAACAAAAAAGAAAGAAAAAATACCGAATTATGCATGTACCAAAAAGAAAAAAAAATTACCAAAGTAAAAAAAAAGTAGCTTTATTCAAATGACAATAATCCCCTAAGAAATTAAATTAGAAGCGGTCAGATCCCCTGAAAGGTACCAGTGTAAAGTGGTATTCCTGTCATGATATTTAATGATCAATATGATTATTAATTTAGGAAGGCTGTACACTAACATATATTAAATTCAGACATTAATAATCTAGAATAACAATAATAAATTATTGTTAATGTGGTGCTACACCCATGAGGACCGCTGTGTTATGGGTATCCCTAAGCCTCTCTCTGCACAGCCAGGCCACAGGTATTTTGCACACAGACTTGTAAATCCAAGACAATGACCAGTCCATGGGCTTGGTTTTGTTCTTTTATTAGGGGAAATCAACTTGGATAGGGAATAGGGATTATGGGATGCCCAGTTTGGCTTGAAACAACGGAAGGCGGACACTTCCCTTCTATGTACAAAGACAGATCCTGGACTGTTCTTTTCCTGAAAGCCATCCGTCGTTGCAGATCAGTAGCAGCTGCCCTTTACGGGTAAGGAACTAGTAGCCCCTCAAAAATCACTTTACTTATTGTAGCTACATGAAGAGACATCTCCTCTCCCCTTATAGAGCTGCTCCCAGCTCCAAAGCCTACAAGCACTACCAGCCCTCTTGGCTTCTCAGAAGATCTCCCGGAACAAGGATTAAGGATTGAGCCCACAGCTGTCCTTAGAAAGCTTGCTACGTGTGGCCCTCTTTCCCCTTGTAGATCCCAGAGTGTACTGCTGTACTCACACTGTCCTCCCTGCTGCTCCAGGCCTTGATCCCATCCTCGCCTCTCTGCAGAATGTATTCTCCAAAAAGCCAGCCCGAGCCCAGCCTAGAGTCCACCCCCCAGACCCCTTCTTGGCACCGAGAGTCGTCTTTGAAATCGGACGGTTAGTCCTGTGTAATCACTGTTACTCCTGCTTTAACCTTTGATGCATCTTATCTATATGTCACAATACAATTTACCTACTACACTATGGGCATATCCTTGTTCCTACCCCTGGGGGAGCTCTTTAAATTCGCAGACAATCTGCCTCAGGACGGAACATTACATCCATAGTGGAAATCTGCCTACCCAGGGAGTAATACTAGGTCCTTTAAAGGGGAACCCCAGTGGACGTGGATCACCTATAAGGCCTTTAAGAATCCTGTCTGACGACCCACCATTCCTTAGAGGGAAGACCATCTAGTTCCTGATCCCCTCTTTTGATGACATCTGCATTATTAATTTAAGGCGCATTTTATATGCGCGTCCGGTGAGTGCGCATTACTTACACCACTATTGCACAGATACCGGGCCCAGATTTATCAGAGCACAAGAGTCACCTTTAACTGTCTTACTCATCATTTGAACTACTTATATACCTATTTTTCATTTTATGAACTATTTATATTTATTGATATTTTAATGATTTTTTTTTAGCGCTGCACCTCTCTGTATATAGTTTTTGACTACAGATCCCTGTAGCCAGCAAATTAACAAACTAGGACATATACACATCCTGCTTGCAGCTCCCTGCGGCTAGCAAACATATTTTAAGCACTATAGTTATAAAGGAAATACTATAAGGCTATATAGACATACATACATACACACATACACACACACACACACACAACCATCCTAACCACAACTCCCTGAAGCTAGGAAGTTTGTTAGGCCAATCACAGATTACCTGAAAGCAATTATGCTTCCACATAAGAGCTAACAAACTCATCGACTATTTATACACTGACACTAATTGCAATTTAAAAAGTCACAGATGTGGGACATTAACCTCTAAATGGCATTTTAACCCGTGTGTGTCACCTTGTGTGTCTGTAGCAAGGCCAAACATTCCAGGGTATGTAAACTTTTGATCATGGCCATTTGGGTGATTTCTGTTATCATTATGATTTAAAAAGGAGCCAAACAACTATATGATAATAAATGGCTTCATATGATCATCATCCTTCAATAAAAGAGCATTTTTTGGCATGATCAGCCATATTTTCAATATCAATGCCAACATTTCACAATTTCTGCTAGGTATGTAAACTTTTGAGCACAACTGTATACTACATTGTGTTTTTCATTTTATCATTTACCAAAACAAAAACAACCCAGAAAAATTTTACATTTATTTAAAAATGTAGTGTTCTGTTTGAGAACTGTAAGTAATAATGGACAAGATGCCTCCTTCAGAACGTCATTTTGTTTGAAAAGCCACTCTACAACACATGAATGCCAAAAACCACTAGAGACTGTTAGCATGAACACCATTTAAAGTACCGTATATTCACACTCAAGCACTTCAAAATGATTGGTACTGAATAGCAGTGCAGTAAACTACAGTCTAAGACCTCATTCACACCTGGACGATTTGAAGCACAATTTGAAACTTCACCAAAAGTACTCGACATTAGGATTTCTATTATATTCAATGGTGCTCGTTCACACCTGAGCACATAATGTGCCTTCAAGTTTATTGCTTGAAAAAGTACATGAGCAGCTTTTGGGGTAGAATCGCACAACGCTTGTTTTTCCATGCATGTTCTTGCCTTGTAACTAGTTTTCCACTGGAAACATACACTCCAGCCATTTTTCTGTGATTTGTTTGAGTGTTTGTACAGGCTTTTTAGGCTTAAGATACTCAGCTCAAGTATGAATGGGACCTGAAAGTATATCAGTCACAAATTTGGGCAATTCCAGCTAAGCATGTGACAGGAAAAATGCATAAGCAGGAAGTTATGATCAAACTCTAAATTTCCCCGTGACAAGCACTCGTACTCATTAGAATGGCTCAGGTTGGAGGAAACAGCATAAAAGAAACCAAAAAATATGCATATAATTTACATTTTCTATAACTCCAAATTTTCTAATTACACAGGGTTTTTATACTGGCAGGTAACACAATAAGCTGAAGAGAGACCAACCTACACAAATATAATGGATATTTTGCAGGAGTTCAGTCAGCTTCAGCATTGGCGAATGTCTACAGTGAGCAACACATGTGCAGCTCACTGTACAGAGGTGGACAGGCAGGTAGGTAAGTTTAATGCAGAAGAGACAAAGCATGTCTCTTCTGCAATAAAAATCCTGCCTGTTTGCCCATTTTTATCATTTACATAAAGTTCCATTTTCATTAAAAAGAGGCTACTTAGCAAGCAGTAACTGTTAGGATAATACATACAGTTGTGGCCAAAATTATTCAACCCCCACTGAAATTGAGTGTTTTGGCCAGTTTGACATTGCTTTTGATCATTCAGTCATCTTGCTTACATTTACATTAAAGAGGCACTTGTAGGTCAGACAAATATAACATAACAGTTATAATGAAATAACCACAAATGTCTTTTCTGTGCTCACAGCATTATCAGTTTTATTCAACCCCCAAGTGACATTCAATCTTAGTACTTAGTACAGCATCCTTTTACAGTTATAACAGCTTTTAAACGTGAAGCATAGCTTGACACAAGTGTCTTGCAGCGATCTACGGGTATCTTCGCCCATTCTTCATGGGCAAAGGCCTCCAGTTCAGTCACATTCTTAGGCTTGCGCACTGCAACTGCTTTCTTTAAGTCCCACCAGAGGTTCTCAATCGGATTTAAGTCTGGTGACTGCGATGGCCACTCCAAAATGTTCCAGCCTTTCCTCTGCAACCATGCTCTAGTGGACTTGGAGGTATGCTTGGGATCATTGTCCTGTTGAAAGGTCCAACGTCTCCCAAGCCTCAGGTGTGTGACGGACTGCATCACGTTTCCATCCAATATCTCCTGGTACTGAAGAGAATTCATGGTACCTTGCACACGCTGAAGCTTCCCTGTACCTGCAGAAGCAAAACAGCCCCAAAGCATGATTGACCCTCCACCATGCTTCACAGTAGGCAAGGTGTTCTTTTCATCATAGGCCTTGTTCTTCCTCCTCCAAACATAGCGTTGATCCATGGGCCCAAACAGTTCTAATTTTGTTTCATCAGTCCACAGAACACTATCCCACAACTTTTGTGGTTTGTCCACATGGCTTTTGGCATACTGCAGTCGACTCTTCTTATTCTTTGGAGACAGCAAGGGGGTACGCCTGGGAGTTCTGGCACGGAGGCCTTCATTACGCAGTGTGCGTCTTATTGTCTGGGCTGAAACTTCTGTACCCACATCTGACAAATCTTTTCTCAGTTCCTCAGCAGTCACACGGGGACTTCTCTCCACTCTACGCTTCAGGTAGCGCACAGCAGTCGAAGTCAGCATCTTCTTTCTGCCACGACCAGGTAGCGTTTCAACAGTGCCCTTTGCCTTGAATTTGCGAATGATGCTTCCTAAGGTGTCTCTTGGTATGTTTAACATCTTTGCAATCTTCTTATAGCCATTGCCCTTCCTGTGAAGAGAAATCACCTCTTCTCTTGTCTTCCTGGACCATTCTCTTGCCTTCACCATGTTTGTAACCACACCAGTAAATGTCTAGAAGGAGCTGAGTATCACAGTCATTTTAAAGCTGCCTAATTGGTGCTTATTATGCTTGATTGCTGCTCGGTGACATCCACAGGTGTTTTCAATACCTGATGGAAAGCACCTGTATGAACCTCTGTTCTTCAGAGTGGTAGTCTTTAAGGGGTTGAATAATTGTGGCAATGAAGAAACCACATAAGAACCATTTACTACTGTATTACATAAACAATTGATGTCATTTTAGTTGCATTTGGGTAGTTACAACGTCCTTGTAGGATTTGATTCTGAATACAATTCCAAATGTACACTATAGTCCCTAAACCCCTTTACAGCATTGGGGGTTGAATAATTTTGGCCACAACTGTACTTTGTTCAGGAGTATGTTATTACATTATAACACATAGAGTGCAAGGCTCAGGAGTATATAATGTACAGCGGGGATTGGCAACCCATCGATAGCGGACTACCTGCCGACCACGGGCAGGTGACAGGTGAACTACGAACAGGTCCCTGTGTAGCCGACCCCCGCTTTGTAGGTGCCGGTCCTTCTCCCAGCCCCCCCTCCAGCCTCCTCCACTGCTGTCATTTCAGTGCACAGCAGAGAGCAGGAGGCAGCACAGCTCAGGACAGAGGGTGGGAGGAGGAGCTGGCCAAATAAATTGTTCACGTTTACCCACTCCTAGCAACCAATCACCAGCTTGTCAACCGGTTCCCTACTGCGCTATAGCCGGAAGACAGATACAGAATGGTTGTCTAGTTCTGGGAGGGCGTCCATCGACATCCTCCCAGAACACGACTAGTATGCGCACCTGGCGCCACCAGTGATCGCTGTGTCCTACGGACAAAGCTGATCACGTGATACAATGAACGGCCAATCACAGTGGCCTTTTACCACCTGATCAGCTGTGTCCAATGACACATCAAATCACTGGGTAAATACAGTTGCCGATCAGCTGCAATTTCCTCTCACTGTCATAGCGTGAGGAAAGTACTGCCGATAACTTGCAATTGTCAGAGAAGTGATCTGCACTGATCATCAGGGTACTGATCATCAGTGCCCAGCAGTGCCGCCCACCTGTGCCCAGCAGTGCCGCCCACCTGTATCCATCAGTACCACCCTGCAGTGCCACTCACCTGTGCCCAGCAGTGCCACCCACCTGAGCATAGCAGTGCCACATTCCTGTGCCCTGCAGTGCCATCCATCAGTGTCCAGTAGTGCTGTCAGTCAGTGCCACCCATCAGTGCTGCCTATCAGTGCCCATCAGTGCCGGCTATCAGTGCAGCATCATCAGTGCCACCTATCAGTGCCCACCAGTGCTGCCTATCCGTGCCACCTCATCAGTGCCCATCAGCGCCGCCTATCAGTGCCCATTAGTGCTGCCTTAAAGTGCAGCCTCATCAATGCTCATCAGTGAAGGAGAAACACTTTTTTCTTCAAATGTTTTGCTCTTTCTGTTTATAGCGCAGTGACGATTAAATACCACCAAAAGAAAAATCTATTTGTGTGAAAAAAAAAGATAAAAATTTCATATGGGTACAGTGTTGCATGACTGCGCAATTGAAAGCTGAAAACTGGCCTGGGCAGGAAGGGGGTATAAGTGCCCGGTAGGCAAGTGGTTACTATGAAAAGTCACTCTGGCAGCTCCCGCTCCCACCCTCCATCCAGTACTGCGCTGTCTTCCACCCTCTCCTCTGTGTACACAGGTAGGATACAGCTTGGGACACTATGGGAGGCAAGGAGGGGGTATGGGAGATGCAGAGGACACTGCTATGGGTAGGGCCACCCTCATTGCCCCATGTCCTCTACCGCCCTTCACATCATCCCTCACAGTAGTGTACTCTTCCCCCCCTTTCCCCCTGCATAAGGCTGCTTAGGCAACAGCCTTAGGGTGCCAGGGTAGGGAGGCGGTAAAATCAAAATCCCCAGCCACTTGCTGGGAATTAAAAATTTTTAAATATCTGTTTTCTGACTATGCCCCTTTATTTTCCTCCTACAGCAGCTGAAAGCCAGCATCTCCTCATCTCCCTCCCATCAGCATACAACTGCTGCGGGAAGAAAAATCAGGGGATCAATTCTAATAAATGCCTCCCCCGCTGCCCCTCCTGTCCTTGTTCCTCTTTCTGCTGCCTGGCCCCCTGTGTGCTCCCCATTCAACAGGGCTCCTAAAAAAATAAAAAGTACTGATACCATCCACTGCCCTATTGACACAAACCTCTGCCCTAATGACACCGTCCACTGCCCTACTGACAATGTCCACTGTTCTACTGATTGACACCGTCCACTGGCCTACTGACACCGTCCATTTTTAAGGTAGGCCAAGGTTGTTTTTTTTACAGTGACATTTGTTTTTTTATATGTTTCTACGTTTTCTGCAGAATAATTAATTCTGCTTAAAACAGACATCTGTATTCTTCATATCTCTGACTCCCCTAAGGGACATGGAAAGTCACTTTTGCTAGTGTAAATTTAAACCTTGCATGTGCGTGTGTGTGAACAGCTTTGAAAAACAGGTGTTGAGATGAACCATGGTATATTCATGGCTAAGAGGTCAGTAGATCATAAACTTCTCATCTTAAAATAAGATATTGGTATGCAGTAAAAGCAAAGAAAGAATATGTCTTGTATAAAGAAAATCATGTCTAATCCATAATATAGTTAGTTAGATAATTATTTCATATAATTAACTAATTAGTTAGGAATAGTGTGTGATAAGTATAGTCTCAATTATTGTCGGTTATGTTTATGCATTTATGTGATCATTGTCCTTATGTTGGAAGTTGTAAAATAATAAGTTATGTGAAGCTAATGTATGTGAAGATCACATAACAGTATCATGTATTTCTGTCGACTAAGAGTTTTTGTAGATAACGTCACACTAAGAATTACAAGTTTAGAAGATTTACAAATAAGGCTCTTACATATTTCGCTCACACTGAATTAGGAAATAACTGTTTAGTGGGTTGGCTTTTTTAAAATATATATAAGATGTGCCTTAGACATATAGACACACACACACATCCATACATTCTGCAGCTGAGATACACTGACATTTTAGTTTTCTTAAGGCCTACAAAACCTTGATACACCTGTTGTCCTCCCTGCCAAGACTGAAACGCTTTTCATTTATCATAAGAACAGGCAAGAAGCTAGATATTTTTCAAAGCTTATTTCTTTTCTATAAGCTACAACTTTTGTTATATTTTACTCTGTATTTTATTTTATATTTTGTATTCATTTTATGTTTATGCCAAGTGTGAATTAAATAAAAGTCACACTGTTTTAAATCAGCCTGGCACTAGAACACTTTACCTCAAACGCCTAAGAAAGACACTTAAATAATATAAGTGTCACGATATTTAACATTTTCCTTACTATTTAGTTGGGCCTTGCTAGTAATTTTTTTTTTTATTGTGCTAAACCCCGGTGATCTTTGATCTCTTTCATGTTTTTCAGGTAGATCTCCACCTTTCAAAGGTTGCCTATTCCTGATGTACAGTGTGCAGCGATCAGCAGTATGTTGTGTACAACTAATACAGGCCATAGATGGGTCGTTTATCGACCGAATTTTCGTCCGCACGAAAAATCGGCCGATATTCACGCAGTTAGTGGGGCCAGCCCATTAGCCGTTTTTCGCGGATCTTCTCGTTTAGTTTTATCGGTCATGCTGGAAAATCCGCAAAAAAATGTTTTTCGAGGACATGGGTGGCAGCATCGGCAACGGGGCCGATTGATTTTTCATTTATCAGCCGAAAATTCGGCCAATAAACGGCCTGTCTATGGCCTGCCTAAGGGGTTGATTTACTAAAGGCAAATAGGCTGTGCACTTGGAAGTGCACTTGGAAGGGCACTAAATGTGTAGTTGCTCTAGATCTGAGGGGAACATGCAAGGAAAATAAAAAAACAGCATTTTTGCTTGCAAATGATTGGATGAAAGAAATCATCAGAACTTTGCCTCATTTCAGAGCTATCCCTTGGCTATAAAGCAACTGCACTTGCAGTGCACAGTATATTTACTTTTAGTAAAGCAACCCCAAAGTGTATGAAGTACAGTGGTCAGGATATGTAATTACAATTTAGAAGTATATTTTTACAGCACTGAATGTGATATTCACCAAAACATTCATTGTAAGTTAATCGCTGTAACTTAAGACAAATGCATCAGGAACATATATCTGTACCAATGAAAGTTTGGTGACTTTGATATTCAATGCTTTCGAATTTTACCCTATAGAGTACAGACTGCAGTGGTAAACAGTATGCTACCTAATACTGACCACTGTTCTCTGCTGTATGCTGCACACATTGCATACCCAACACAAAGGCATCTTATAGGGTGGAGATGTGGACAGATGATGGTACAATCTCCACCTCAACCAATCAGAGAAGGCCTTGTAGTAATTCATAAAAAATACAAGGTTTCCTGTGAATGGCTGAGTAGAGCCCAGGCCGACTTGATTTTCTTCCAGGAATGGTACGGGAAGTCACCATACCGCTGCTGAACACAGTGCTGTATACTGTATATAACTGATTTATTCCCCGCTGTCAAAATACAATAACAAAGCGAGTAGGATTCCTCTATCCACCCTACTTGTGCAGATGGGGAAATCTGTTCAGTTTTTTTTTTTGATCAGCCCACTGGCTAAAACTGGCCCATGTATGCCTAATTTAACACTTGAAATACTCTGTTAAAAGTGTATATACAGTTGTGGCCAAAATTATTCAACCCCCAATGCTGTAAAGGGGTTTAGGGACTATAGTGTACATTTGGAATTGTATTCAGAATCAAATCCTACAAGGACGTTGTAACTACCCAAATGCAACTAAAATGACATCAATTGTTTATGTAATACAGTAGTAAATGGTTCTTATGTGGTTTCTTCATTGCCACAATTATTCAACCCCTTAAAGACTACCACTCTGAAGAACAGAGGTTCATACAGGTGCTTTCCATCAGGTATTGAAAACACCTGTGGATGTCACCGAGCAGCAATCAAGCATAATAAGCACCAATTAGGCAGCTTTAAAATGACTGTGATACTCAGCTCCTTCTAGACATTTACTGGTGTGGTTACAAACATGGTGAAGGCAAGAGAATGGTCCAGGAAGACAAGAGAAGAGGTGATTTCTCTTCACAGGAAGGGCAATGGCTATAAGAAGATTGCAAAGATGTTAAACATACCAAGAGACACCTTAGGAAGCATCATTCGCAAATTCAAGGCAAAGGGCACTGTTGAAACGCTACCTGGTCGTGGCAGAAAGAAGATGCTGACTTCGACTGCTGTGCGCTACCTGAAGCGTAGAGTGGAGAGAAGTCCCCGTGTGACTGCTGAGGAACTGAGAAAAGATTTGTCAGATGTGGGTACAGAAGTTTCAGCCCAGACAATAAGACGCACACTGCGTAATGAAGGCCTCCGTGCCAGAACTCCCAGGCGTACCCCCTTGCTGTCTCCAAAGAATAAGAAGAGTCGACTGCAGTATGCCAAAAGCCATGTGGACAAACCACAAAAGTTGTGGGATAGTGTTCTGTGGACTGATGAAACAAAATTAGAACTGTTTGGGCCCATGGATCAACGCTATGTTTGGAGGAGGAAGAACAAGGCCTATGATGAAAAGAACACCTTGCCTACTGTGAAGCATGGTGGAGGGTCAATCATGCTTTGGGGCTGTTTTGCTTCTGCAGGTACAGGGAAGCTTCAGCGTGTGCAAGGTACCATGAATTCTCTTCAGTACCAGGAGATATTGGATGGAAACGTGATGCAGTCCGTCACACACCTGAGGCTTGGGAGACGTTGGACCTTTCAACAGGACAATGATCCCAAGCATACCTCCAAGTCCACTAGAGCATGGTTGCAGAGGAAAGGCTGGAACATTTTGGAGTGGCCATCGCAGTCACCAGACTTAAATCCGATTGAGAACCTCTGGTGGGACTTAAAGAAAGCAGTTGCAGTGCGCAAGCCTAAGAATGTGACTGAACTGGAGGCCTTTGCCCATGAAGAATGGGCGAAGATACCCGTAGATCGCTGCAAGACACTTGTGTCAAGCTATGCTTCACGTTTAAAAGCTGTTATAACTGTAAAAGGATGCTGTACTAAGTACTAAGATTGAATGTCACTTGGGGGTTGAATAAAACTGATAATGCTGTGAGCACAGAAAAGACATTTGTGGTTATTTCATTATAACTGTTATGTTATATTTGTCTGACCTACAAGTGCCTCTTTAATGTAAATGTAAGCAAGATGACTGAATGATCAAAAGCAATGTCAAACTGGCCAAAACACTCAATTTCAGTGGGGGTTGAATAATTTTGGCCACAACTGTATTGATGTCTACGTTAATTTCCCTTCACTTCCTGTCTTAGATGGCACCAGTCACCACGGCAGGAAGCAAGTTAGGCCTCATGCGCACTGGACATTTTGCCAACTCTCCTAGATGCCTTTCCTCCTTGTAGCAGCATATTGACAGAAAAAAAAACACTTGTAAATGCATGTAATGGATTTGGGGTAAATTAGTTTAACTAGCAAGAATAACTTATTCTGGTCATTGAAAATAAAGGTCAAGCGCCAAATGTGCCTAGCATTAATGCACGTTTAGACACATTTACAAGTGTTTAGGTGTGTCAAGCCACATCAAAATGACAATGCTCCTGGAAGCTCTGACATTTGATTTTTTTTTTCGGTCTCTAAATACTCCTGCATGAACACATAGGCTAAAATGCAACTCTTCTCCACTTTATCTAAAATTAAATAAGTGTTTTTGCTAGATTTCTAGTTTAATATATTTTACTTTCCAGAATCCATAGTATCTTCACAGAATAAAAGGCAAATAGTATACAAGGCTAGAACTGCCAGAGCAGAAAAAAGAGCTCATTATTTTTCTGAAACCTACTCCAGTGCCCTTGGAGTGTTAGAGCAAGCTTACGTTCTTTAGCTGAGAAGAAAGCCAAAAGAGCACTCTGAAGGGTGTTTGCCCTTTGTAACTCAAAAGAAATCCAAACAATGCTTAAAAATCTGTGCTAATGGGAACTATTGTCAGGTAATCTCTCGTCCCTTGTCATGCTAGGTTTCAACCTCCCTTCATCTTCTTCAGTATTACAGGGAATGGGTTACTTTAGTAATATCTTATTGATGAATCCGCCCGATGCAACTTTGATGCAAAATTGATATCTTTTCAGTGCTACACATTTCCATAAAATGTAAAAGCCTACTATATATATATATATATATATATATATATATACACACACAGTTTTTGGTAGAAATTATATTTCTACATGGCAAATAATATACTAGCAGATGTAGTAGAGTAATAGAAAACCAGCAGACCCAACAGTCATGACATGCATGCTGCTGATTCTGTGTAATTGAATCACTAATTGAAAGGGGCATGTTCAAAATAATAGCAGTGTGGAGTTCTATTAGTGAGGTCATTCATTCTTTGAAAAACAGGTGGCAATTATTGCCCTTATTTAAGGAAGGAAGGCAGCAAATGTTGTACATGCTGGTTACAGTGCATTTCTCTCTGAAATTCTGAGGAAAATGGGTCGTTCCAGACATTGTTCAGAAGAACAATGTACCTTGATTAAAAAGTTGATTGGAGAGGGGAAAACATATAAAGAAGTGCAGAAAATGATAGGCTGCTCAGCTAAAATGATCGCAAATGCTTTAAAATGGCAACCAAAACCTGAAAGACGTGGAAGAAAGCAAAAAACTACCCTTCGAATGGATAGAATAGCCAAAATGGCAAGGACTCAGCCAACAATCAGCTCCAGGAAGATCAAAGAAGGTCTAAAGTTACCTGTGAGTACTGTTACAATTAGAAGACGCCTATGTGAAGCCAAGCTATCTGCAAGAAGCCCCCGCAAAGTCCCACTGTTGAAAAAAAGACATGTGCTGAAGAGGTTACAATTTGCCAAAGAGCACATTGACTGGCCTAAAGAGAAATAGTGCAACATTTTGTGGACTGATGAAAGTAAGATTGTTCTTTTTGGGTCTAGTGGCCGGAGACAGTTTGTGAGACGACCCCCAAACACTGAATTCAAGCCACAATACACTGTGAAGACAGTGAAGCATGGTTGCGCAAGCATCATGATATGGGGATGTTTCTACGGTGTTGGGCCTATTTATCGCATACCAGGAATCATGGATCAGTTTGAATACATCAGAATACTTGAAGAGGTCATGCTGCCTTATGCTGAAGAGGAAATGCCCTTGAAATGGGTGTTCCAACAAGACAACGACCCCAAACACACCAGTAAACATGCAACATCTTGGTTCCAGACCAACAAGATTGACGTTACGGAGTGGCCAGCCCAATCCCTGGATCTTAATCCAATAGAAAACTTGTGGGGTGACATCAAAAATGCAGTTTCTGAGGCAAAACCAAGAAATAGAGAAGAACTGTGGAATGTAGTCCAATCATCCTGGGCTGGAATACCTGTTCACAGGTGCCAGAAATTGGTTGACTCCATGCAAAACAGATGTACAGCAGTTCTCAGAAACCGTGCTTATACAACTAAATATTAATTAAGTGATTCAAAGGAAAGCAAAATCTTCAAACATTTTTCAGTTTATATAGTGAATGTTTGAGTTTGTAAAGAAGAATACAAACACTGCTTTTTTTTTGAACAGTCTAATATTCACTTTTCTTCAATTTTTTTTAGAGAAACAACACAAATTTGATATATTTTTCTTCATGTTTTGATTTGGAATAGAATGTGTAGTGTTCCCAATGCATTTGTGTGTATGAAAATAAAGTTTAGACATTTAGACATTAATGGCTGTGTGTTGAGTTATTTTGAGGGGACAGCACATTTACACTGTTATACAAGCTGTACACTCACTACTTTACATTGTAGCAAAGTGTAATTTTTCAGTGTCGTCGTTTGTGTGTATGTACAGTTGTGTTCAAAATAATAGCAGTGTGTTGAAAAAAGTGAATAAAGCTCAAAATCCTTCTAATAGCTTTTATTTCCATACACACAAATGCATTGGGAACACTACACATTCTATTCCAAATCAAAACATGAAGAAAAATATATCAAATTTGTGTTGTTCCTCTACAAAAATTGAAGGAAGTGAATATTAGACTGTTCAAAAAAATAGCAGTGTTTGTATTCTTCTTTACAAACTCAAACATTCACTATATAAACTGAAAAATGTTTGAAGATTTTGCTTCCCTTTGAATCACTTAATTAATATTTAGTTGTATAACCACTGTTTCTGGGAACTTGTGCAACCATGCTTCACTGTCTTCACAGTGTACTGTGGCTTGAATTCAGAAATACAGGAAACAAACAGAAGTCTAGAATTCCTATTTCTAACAGATTTGAACCATTACGTGATTTTTCAGATGCCAATATAGGCTCGAGAGACCATCTGTGGCATCCAGGTAAAAACACCATGAATTACATTAGAAATCTGGAAACAGGTTATCATAATAATAGACCATATTATCATAATACATACACTGAATCCCCACCATACCGACCTTCGCATTCTCAATATCAACCTTCCCCCAATCTAAGATGAGGGATTCCACAACCACATTACGGACAACAAAGGAGAGGACTACAGGGTGTATGTCAACGTCCAAACCAAAGACCACCTCCCTCCACTCCAAGAAGGAATATACAATATAATCATAATGTCCACTCACAACAACATTTTTTAGGGGAAGGAAGGAGCCGAAAGCGAAGCAACACTACAGGGGAAAGAGAGGTGGGAGACGATGCAACGGACACAGTAAAAAAACGGAGAACATAGCAGGCAAGGGGATCTTCAATTTAAATAACAGTGAATTTACTAAGGATGAATTAAAATTGTTAGATAAGGGCTTGAAGTATGCCCCAGCCATCAAATTAAACAAATTTCAAGCATACATTGATGTGCAAAAGTTTACCAGGCAACTGTCGCTAAAAAGACATTTTATGAATAATCCCATACCGTCATACTATTGATAGCCAATTCGTGCATTCTGGTCCCAGAAATGCATGCAATTACAACCCCCCTCCACAATCACACTCTTACATTAACCTTTTTAAAGAAAAGGTCCTGAAAGATCTGGCCACTATCCCCATTAGAAGGGCCTATGATGGCACAAACACTAATTTAGTCTTAAAATCTCTACTAGAGAAAAAAGACCTAGTCATTAGGCCTGGGGTGGGGTAGTCATCTTAAATAAAAGGGATTATGTGTCAGAGGTTTATAATATTCTGAGTGACAGAACCACCTACTCCATCCTCCGTAAAGACCCCCTCCCAGTTTTTAAACGCTACCTGAAAGAAATTATAAAAGGGGGCTTTGAAAATAAGATTTTAAATAAGAAAGAAAAAGCTTTTTTTATGCCCAGTGACCCCGAGACTACCCGTATTTTATATTTTACCAAAAATTCACAAGGACCCGTTACACCCGCCAGGAAGACCTATTGTTAGCGGTATAGGGTCTCTATGTAGCAAAATTGGAGAGTACATAGATTATTACCTCCAACCACTGGTCACCCAAACACCCTCCTATCTCTGAGACACAAAACAAGTTTTAAACATAATTAAAGATGTCAGTATTTCACAAGATTCCTTTTTGGTCACAGCAGATGTAGCATCACTGAACACCAACATTAGCCATAAACGGAATGGAGGCTACGGACTTCTTTGTCACACACTTCAGCACTTTACCTCTGATACAAAAATTATTTATTCTAAATTTACTGGAGTTTGCAATGGAAAAAAAAACTATTTTTGGTTTAATAAGGAGTATTATTTAGAGATTAAGGTGGTGGCCATGGGAGCCAAATTCACACCCAGTTTGGCTAACCTATTCATGGACTATTGGGAGGAAGATTTAATCTACGCGAGAGAGTTGCCAGAACTATCATTATACAAAAGATACATAGACAATATTTTCCTAATTTGGAATGGAGATGAGCAGTCCTTATGTAACTTCTTTGGAACCTTGAAATCATTTTTCAAATCGAGAGACCGAAATAGTTACATCCCCACGGATAGCTGCCACCATCCTCTGTGGCTAGCCAATATCCCAAAGGGACAGTTCACTAGGATTCGCAGAAACTGTACAGACATTAATGATTACCATCAACAGGCTAAGATCCTGAAAAAAAGATTTATGGAAAAAGGATATAATGAGGTAACTTTGGAAAATACTATGAATGATGTGGCAGGTCTGGATAGAGATATAATGCTAATGGATAATGAGAAAAAAAACTTCACCTCGGGTCTGCCCATTTATCACCACATATTCCATTCAACACAGAACCATAAGTGAGATTATCAAGAAGAACTAGGGTATTCTTAAAACAGACCCAGTACTTACTAATATCTTACCTGAAAAACCAGAGATCATATTTTGGAAGGCAACGGCACCTAATATCGTAGACCCGCCTAA
The DNA here is from genome assembly GCF_062004578.1 of Staurois parvus. Taxonomy (NCBI): domain Eukaryota; kingdom Metazoa; phylum Chordata; class Amphibia; order Anura; family Ranidae; genus Staurois; species Staurois parvus. The sequence continues at coordinate 8,108,524 of NW_028318511.1, forward strand.
AACGGTGTCATTTTTCTCTCATTTGAGTGGTTTTCATCCATGCAATAAGTGTGTGATTTGTACATGTAGCACAAGTAGGAAAAAGAGTAGAATCGTTCACCTCAAATACCACAGGTAAATCCTATAAGATCAAAAACTTCATCTCCTGCAATAGCAGGTACGTTGTTTACATGCTCACATGCCCATGCAATAAACAATATGTTGGCAGGACAACAAGGAGACTTAGAGATCGTCTCCGCGAACATGTTTATAACGTTAATCGGGGGTTCAAGGAGCATTCTCTATCTAAGCACTTTGGAATTCACCATCATAGGGACCCCACTTTACTCAGATTTGTATAGTGACCCCACATTGGAGGGGGACCCACAAGAAACGAGCAGTCTCCCAACTGGAGACCAAGTGGGTTTACGAACTGGGCACCCTATTCCCCATGGGTCATAACATAGAGGTTGATCTCAATTGTTTTATTGAGAACAGTTAAAATTTTACCAAAGTATTGAACTGATTGTACTTCATATTCTTTTACAGTTTTTATTTTGTCTTTATTCAGTGCTAGTCTTAATGTTTTAATGAATTTTAACATGATTCGTTATGTTCATGTGTTTACTATTCTAATATATTATCTTACGTGGTTCATAAGAAATATTTTAAGACTGATAGGTATTTTAATGGTCCTTATCAAGGATCACACTTACTGATTAGAATTTCATGTTTATAAGGTTCATTCATGCCTATCCTGATCTACTTGGATAAGACACAATCATTATCATTATTTATTTATTACTGTGAATTTTAGTCGATTTTACCTTCTTAGATCGGTGTCTATTTTAAATTTTTTTATTGCTACATGAATAAGCCGAGTATGGAATATATTACTTCATTATTTATATATAATTTTATCATATTTATTTACATAGTATTCACATAATGATTGAGCACCTTATTTGGACAGACTAACTATGAACCATTAAGCAAAATGAAGAATCATCATTTATATATACACAATAAGATTCCATACTCAGTGCGTTTATGGCATTAAAAATATTTTCACACAATTTCCCCGCACTGGCAGCTGGCTCTTGTGTGCCTAGGTTGAGCCCTCTTACAGCTGGATACGTTCATCCAGCCTGTATGTTAAGATCCAACGCGCTCGCGCATGCGCACTAGCCATTTAAAGGTCCGGTGGTTGCCTATACCACTGGAGACCTCTGGAGCAGACATCACTCACTTACTGCGGAACTGCCTAATTGGAGACGGATGTCCCAGACGCATACCCCATTATTAATGCGCATAATCCATGCGCTTCTGGTAAGCGCATAACTTTACTACTCATATGGAACATCACCTAATGAGGATACATCTATCGGCACGTTAGACAATATCGATTGTATACTGAAGTTTATTGGAACTATACTTCCACCGATTTTATTAGTGCTGCAGTTTATTATTATTTATGCTATATTGAAGGTTTATATGGTTGCCTGAGTGTATCAGCTGCTATTAGAAGAGCGCTCACTATCATTTTATTTGATTTTACTCCCAGCAAGTGTCTGTTAGTGCCAGAAAGCCCACCACACTATTAAGTCACTGATCATTACTAGTATAGCATCGATAGCTGTGTAAACTCCAGTATACAGTATTAAGACCCCCTTCACAGTTTTCAATTTTTTTATGTTGCAGCCTGATACTACAGTTGTTTACATTATTTTTTTCTCTTTAATCTACACTCAGTACACCGTAATGACAAAGTGAAAACAGAATTTTAGAAATGTCTGTGAATTTATTAAAAAGAAAAATATGAATTATCGCATGTACTTAAGTATTCAGACCCTTTGCTCAGTACTTTGTTGAATCACCTTTGGCAGCAATTACAGCATTGAGTCTTTTTAGGGATGACGCAACAAGCTTTGCATACCTGGATTAGGGGATTTTCTGCTATTCTTTTGGCAAATCCTCTCAAACTCAGTCAGGTTGCATGGGGACCGTCAGTAGACAGCTATTTTCAAGTCTCTCCAGAGGTGTTCAATAGGGCACAAGTCAAGGCTTTAACTAGGACACTCTAGGGCATTCACAGAGTTGTCCTTAACCTCTTGCCCTCCAGAGGATTTACCCCCCTTCCTGACCAGGCCATTTTTTGCATTACGGTGCTGCGTTACTTTAACTGACAATTGCGCGGTCATGCAACACCGCACTGTCAAGGATTCCGTTTAAAACGATCACCCCGTCACGTGTCCGCCACACGCCACGCCCACAGCGACTAGCTAACCGTGACGCACACGTGCTGCCACGACAGGGTGGTAAAGAGGGGGAATAAAGGGGATTTACACTTAAATATCTCAAACCGTATATAAGATCAGCCGTGATACCTTTTCACAGCCCGCACTACCTCTGGCCACCACCAGATGGAGACTCCACTCCAATCCAGCTGGTCGGCCACACACTGGCAGATACGATCTTACATACAACCTGATGCCCTGATTAGAGTTGAGGACCAGCTTAGTAATCACACACCCTTCTAAAGGTCCCTTCAGCTATCCTAGCTTGAACCCCGGTGTTGATAACCCTTCCACTGTCATCACACCCCCACACCAGACGCACCACAAAGGTAGCCTGCCACCACCCAACAGTTTATCCGCAGAATGGTCTGTTGAGACACCACACACACACAGATCTCCGTCTGGCAGATCTGTTACCTTTGCAATCTGCGTGCAATCTGCCCACTCACAGTGCAGTTGCATACAGATTGGCAATGAGCTTAACCGAGCGTTTTAAAGGCACTAAAATACAATACAATATAACCCAATCTAGTCTCACCGATCTAGTCTCTCCGAAGATATGAGCACGTGCTTAAGTACACAGAAGTTCACTAATTAATTTTAAGATTTAATTTCCCAAAGTGGGCAGTGCATAAAATATGTACAAAATATAACAAGTTACATAAAATACAAAAGATATAAGAAGACACACAAATGACTAATTACTATAAAATAAAAGGGAATAAAAAGACAGAATAACACTTTACCCTGCGGCTGGAGCAAGCCAGAAACTTAGCAATCCATTGGTCAATCGAACCAGCTCCGTACGGATCACCCTGTCCAAATGTCCATGCGTTCAATTTATTGCGATTTGGACATGGGCGGGATATTAGTCTTTGGCCAATTGACTCTGGGGGAGGTGGTCCTGACCTGCCCACAAGAGGTACTGTGTATGGACCTGCCCAAGTTCAATTGGTCCGAGACTGGCCTGAACACCAAGTCGGGGATTGGATTTCTGACACCAGCGCATCAGCCCGATCGCAACAGTACCAAACACCATCCGACTGTCGCACCCCCGCGTCATCTAACCATTCCATGCATTTCCCTGGCTTCCTACCCAAGCCACAAATATGATTCTTATATGTAAATGTAGCGCACAGAATGGCCTGCACAAAGGAAGCATTTCCATCTCTCTCCAACTAATATTTTGGCTTTTATAAGAGATTAAACATACCTCTTTGATGTGAATATTACTTATAGAGCTTTCCACAAAAGGCAGACAGTCTGTCTGCTGTCACTGGTTTTCCTAGAAGGTGATAACCTGATTGACACACAAAAGTTGTCACCTCCAGGAACCTGGCTTTAGACTAATTAATGCTAAATGATGATTGGGTCTGTAAGGCCTATTGAGGAATTGTGTATACATACACATCTGATCCCAGATCAATTGTTTGTACCTTCTATTAATTTCCCTACTGCCCAGGGGCTCAATGTACATCCTTAATGACCAGACTGTTCCTGCACACACCTTTGTAATGAAAGGGCCTGACATAATCTAATCTACTCAACCTGTCATGGCTATGATACCATATTTCCACTCAAATCTTACATGTCTGTTACAATAAATTTTACATGTCCGTTACATCTCCCCTCTTCCAGATGATGCATAGCTGAGCCTAAACGGGTCGGCTAACGCGTCTACATGGAAGGTTCCCTAGGTTGGGGGGGGGGGGGGGAGTTCTCCCAACTAAAGTTTGACATCGCTGACAGCTCAGCCCATCCCCCTGCCGATGGGGAAGGGCTTCTGCCCAGCTCTCTGACTGATCCCAAAGGGTCTGGGTCACCACTGGCCAGCAGATCCCCCTGCGGATCCATTTCATCTGCTGGCCACCGACTATCGACTGGACGGGTACTGGCAAACCTGTCATTGTGCGCTGTCAACATTTTCAGCCACTGGCCAGGGTCATCTGGTGGTTCGCCATTGGCTGCGACACCCAGATGCCTGAGCCTGACATAAGGTTGTTCCTGGGTGATCTGGACCTGGTTCCATGGCTTGGATACCAGAACCTCCACCCTTGGACCTGTCTCCCACACTTCTGCTCTTTCTGCCTCAGCCAGAGACTGGTCAGCACAACCCCTGAGTTCCTCCAGCCTGACATCAAACCTATCAGCCAGCAAGAATACAGGGTTGTCAGCTCCAGCCTCTGAGAAAGCAGATTCAGAGGGGGTCAGTGTTCCCCCGTCATCCTGTGATCCTTCCCTTGCTGTGCACAGCAATGAGTCCTCAATCATGATACTCATAGCTGTGGGGACAAAGGATAAATCCACAGACTTTACTCCACCAGGGGTCATCCTCTGACCCGTGCCACACCCTTCTACTCTGTCCTCCTCAGCAGAACATCTGTCAGCCCCACACCTGAGCTCCTCCGGGCCAACCTCAAACCCATCAGCCTGGAAGGACTCAGTGATGTCAGCTGCAACTGCTGAGGTGGAAGACACTGATTGGGCTGAATTTGCCCCAACATCCTGCAGACTTCCCTCTGCAACACACAGAAATGAGTCTGCACTGGCAGCACCCATGACTGTGGTGACAGAGGGGAAGGTTACAGGAGGAAAAATTCCACTAGGGATGTCCACATCACTCACTTCTACTCCATCCTCAGCAGAGCGTCTGTCAGCACCCATGAGTTCCTCTGGGCTGGCATCAGATGTAACAGCCTCTGGAAACTCAGTGCCCTCAGCCACAGCTACTGAGGGGGTAGAGTCAGAATGAATCAGACTTAAACCCTCACCCTGTGGTCCCTCCTCTGTGCTCCACAGTCCAGGATCCAAAATGGCATTACTGGTATCTGTGGTGTCAGGGGAGCAGACAACAGAGAACTTCATCCCACAAGGGGAGAGGGGCACACAACACTGGTCTACTGAAACCCAATGTGCCTTTTCCCCGGGGACTTCAGAAGAACATCCTGTTGCTTTACATAGGGGTAAACAACCAAATTCCTTTTGCCCATGCACCCCCATCCTGCTATCCACCGCTGGCGGTTCTTCAGCCAGACCTCTGAGATCCTCTGGGCTGCCATCAATTCTCACAGCTCCAGGGGACTCAGAGCTATCTGCCACAGGTGCCAGGTAGACAACAGTCTGAGGAGACCTTAGGCCCTCTGGGCCAGGTTCACAAGGGTCCAACCCAGCTAGATTGGGCCCTTCCACAGACAGTTCCTCTGTAGCAGTGGGCAATGACTGGTCCGGGGCCACCTGGTGGGCACCCCGAGTCACCACTGCACCAGAGGGAAGGTCTGCCTTGCACATGTCATTACATTCATCATCACATAAACCATTATCAGTTGCAGAGTCCTCTGTGATTTTAAACTCTTCTCCAGGCCTTGACTCCAGACATCCACTAGAGCCAGGCCCTGGTACACAGTCCTTCACCCCCTCACCCTCCCCAGAATCCCCAGTCTTCATGGAGTCTTCAATCAGCCTTTTACATGAGTCCAGGGCCTCAGGTGGTGAGGTAGGTTCTAGGGGTGCTTGATATGGCTCATAATGGGCTACCAACCGTCCCAGGTCAGTACCCAATAATACTCTCGTGGGAATGGCATCTGTTACACCCACTTTTCTCATTCCTCTCCCAGCTCCCCAGTCTAAATAAACACAGGCCGTGGGGACAGCTGGGTTGATGCCCCCAACCCCCTTTACAGTCATGGTCTTACCAGGAATAAGATCCTCAGGGCTCACCAGTTCTGGATGCACTAAAGTCACCTCCGCTCCGCTGTCCCTCAGGCCGGTGGTAACTCTGCCACCCACAGTGACAGGCTGCAGGTTATCGGCGAGCCCTCTTGCATTCCTGGAAACACACAAAACAGTAGACTCCAGGCGGGTTGTCTTGGTAGAAGGTGGGACAGCCTTCTTTTTCTCAGGGCAGGATACACTGAGATGACCTATCCGGTGGCACAAAAAACATCTCCGGGTATCCACAGTTGTTGGGGCGGCTCCTAAAGGTCTGGATGCCTTGGTCTTCTGGATGTCTGGAGAAGAGCGGCCGGTTGCCTTTCCTCCCTTCCAGCTGGGTTCAGTAGTCCTCCAGGTGCTAGGCATTCTGTTAGCCGCCTAGGAGTCAGCTATTTCTGCTGCTTGATCCACTGTCTTGGGATCTCGGTCAAGTACAAACTGCCTGACCTCAAAAGGACATGTCTGTAGGAACTGGTCCTTAATCATGAGTTCCTGTAGGGCGCCAAAGGTGCTTACGGACAGTCCCTTTAGCCATTGCTGGAAAGCAGTGCGCTGACTGCAGACGAGGTCCATGAAGCTGTCATTAGGACCTCGCTGCAATGTCCTGAAACGCTTGCGGTACACCTCTGGCGTGAGCTGGTACCGTTTAACAATGGCCTGTTTAAGAGTCTCATAGTCCCTTTCTTGGCCCTCCGGAAGACTCAGAAGCACATCCAGGGCCTTGCCTTTCAGCCCTGGGATGAGGTACTGTGCCCATTGCTCCTTGGGCAGGAGGTACTGACGACAAGTCCTCTCAAACCCTTGTAAAAAAGTGTCCATATCCCCATCCACGTCCATGGTGGGGAATTTGTCCAGGGAAACTCTGTGTATCCGTTCTTCCCTGGACTCAGTGTTACCAGCGGACCGGTTCTGCTGCAGCCGGAGTTTTTCTAGCTCCAGTTCATGTCGCCATTGTCCTTCCCGATCTTTTCGTCTGTCCTCTGCTTCCCGGCGCTCCGAAATGAACTTGACGCGTAATGCTTCACTGACTGGGCCCAGCAGCTGTAGATCATCCCGCAGGGACAACGAATGAGCTTCCAGTTGGCTCTCTTGGATGGCACCACGATCCACATCCGGTGACTGGGAAAGCGGCTGTTCCACATCCTGTGGCTCCACATCCAAGTCTCGCTCCTCCCCGTCTTTCTCGACCAGGGCATGTATCATCTGCTCCTTTGTCTGGTCCCTTGTGGTCGGGATACCTCTGATCTCGCACAGATTCATCAGGTCATCTCGACTTTGCTTCTTGTAGCTGATTACTGTCTCAGCCATTTTGCCAAAATAAAAGATAGAAAAGAAAAACAAAGAAGGGGGGGGAGCAAATAGCCAAGTATGTCTTCTACAAAACAAAAATTATGCACTGAGTGAGCTTCTGTAGGTCAGTCACTTCTACCAAGCTTCCAACCTTTAGTACACGGGTTACATGAATAAACCATGCACTAATGTATTAAGCAGATCCCGCACGCTGCCGCCAACTGTCAAGGATTCGTTAAAACGATCACCCTGTCACGTGTCCACCACACGCCACGCCCACAGCGACTAGCTAACCGTGACGCACGCGTGCGGCCGAGACAGGGTGGTAAAGAGGGGATAATAAAGGGGATTTACACTTAAATATCTCAAACCGTATATAAGATCAGCCGTGATACCTTTTCACAGCCCGCACTACCTCTGGCCACCACCAGATGGAGACTCCACTCCAATCCAGCTGGTCGGCCACACACTGGCAGATACGATCTTACATACAACCTGATGCCCTGATTAGAGTTGAGGACCAGCTTAGTAATCACACACCCTTCTAAAGGTCCCTTCAGCTATCCTAGCTTGAACCCCGGTGTTGATAACCCTTCCACTGTCATCACACCCCCACACCAGACGCACCACAAAGGTAGCCTGCCACCACCCAACAGTTTATCCGCAGAATGGTCTGTTGAGACACCACACACACACAGATCTCCGTCTGGCAGATCTGTTACCTTTGCAATCTGCGTGCAATCTGCCCACTCACAGTGCAGTTGCATACAGATTGGCAATGAGCTTAACCGAGCGTTTTAAAGGCACTAAAATACAATACAATATAACCCAATCTAGTCTCACCGATCTAGTCTCTCCGAAGATATGAGCACGTGCTTAAGTACACAGAAGTTCACTAATTAATTTTAAGATTTAATTTCCCAAAGTGGGCAGTGCATAAAATATGTACAAAATATAACAAGTTACATAAAATACAAAAGATATAAGAAGACACACAAATGACTAATTACTATAAAATAAAAGGGAATAAAAAGACAGAATAACACTTTACCCTGCGGCTGGAGCAAGCCAGAAACTTAGCAATCCATTGGTCAATCGAACCAGCTCCGTACGGATCACCCTGTCCAAATGTCCATGCGTTCAATTTATTGCGATTTGGACATGGGCGGGATATTAGTCTTTGGCCAATTGACTCTGGGGGAGGTGGTCCTGACCTGCCCACAAGAGGTACTGTGTATGGACCTGCCCAAGTTCAATTGGTCCGAGACTGGCCTGAACACCAAGTCGGGGATTGGATTTCTGACACCAGCGCATCAGCCCGATCGCAACAGTACCAAACACCATCCGACTGTCGCACCCCCGCGTCATCTAACCATTCCATGCATTTCCCTGGCTTCCTACCCAAGCCACAAATATGATTCTTATATGTAAATGTAGCGCACAGAATGGCCTGCACAAAGGAAGCATTTCCATCTCTCTCCAACTAATATTTTGGCTTTTATAAGAGATTAAACATACCTCTTTGATGTGAATATTACTTATAGAGCTTTCCACAAAAGGCAGACAGTCTGTCTGCTGTCACTGGTTTTCCTAGAAGGTGATAACCTGATTGACACACAAAAGTTGTCACCTCCAGGAACCTGGCTTTAGACTAATTAATGCTAAATGATGATTGGGTCTGTAAGGCCTATTGAGGAATTGTGTATACATACACATCTGATCCCAGATCAATTGTTTGTACCTTCTATTAATTTCCCTACTGCCCAGGGGCTCAATGTACATCCTTAATGACCAGACTGTTCCTGCACACACCTTTGTAATGAAAGGGCCTGACATAATCTAATCTACTCAACCTGTCATGGCTATGATACCATATTTCCACTCAAATCTTACATGTCTGTTACAATAAATTTTACATGTCCGTTACACGCACCCAGAAATGTACGTGATGAAATGTACATCCTTTTTTCTCACGAATTAAGCTTTCTTTCGGTGGTATTTGATCGTCTCTGTGTTTTTAATTTTTTGCGCTATAAGCAAAAAAACTACAATTTTGAGAAAAAAAAACTATATTTTGGACTTTTTGCTATTAAACATGTTCAGTAAAAAAATTTTAAAAATCTAATTTCATCATAAATTTAGGCCAAAATGTATTCTGCTCCAAGTTATAACGTTGGCAGTATTGGCAGTATAGATACTGGGATTTTATTTTTCTTCCTACTAGTAATGGTGGCAATCAGCAACTTTTAGCGGTACTGTGGCGGCATTCTGACACTAGGGGGAAACTATCTTGGTGTCACTGACATCCCCAGTAACACCAATACAGTGATCAGTGCTAACAAACAGCACTGACGCTGTACTAATGACACTGGGCAAGAAGGGGTTAATGTGAGGGGCGATCAAAGGGTTAACTGTGTGCAGGGAGTGTTTTACTAGGGGGAAGGGGGTGTGTACTTCACTGTAAACACACTGATTGGGATGACTGTGCACAGCCAACCCGAGCAGCGTGCCCGAGCTGACAAGGAGGAAGACTGTAAACAAAACAGTCTTCCTCCTCGTCGGTGATTTCGGTAATCACCAGGCGCCGGCGGGTAATCACCGGCCAGGACCAGGTGATTGACATCCGCAATGGCGGCGTGGGTAGGTAGCGTGCGGCTTGTGTGCATCCCCCTACCTGCAAAAAGCAAAATCACGTATATATATATATGTGTGTGTGATTTTGCACACCCGTGTTGCCGTGTAGCAGTATATCTGCTATACAGCAATGAGTAAGCGGTTAAAAAAGTACAGCCAAAGCTCTTTTGGCTGTACTTCTCCTGTGCATCACAGGAGTGCAGTTCATTCTGCACTCCTGTGATCCGTTCTCAGCTGATAATGGGCTGAAATCCGCTGTTGGCTGATGTCGCTCAGCTGGTCCAGGCTGGGGAAAGATCCTAGCTTTAAAGTCAGGATCCAACCCAGAGTCTTCTGTCTTTTTTTGTTTATAGACTATGGACTTCATTGAAAAATTTGCTGCCTTGGTGAATAAAAGTGCAGTACAAACTTGGTTTGACTGTACTGGATGTCTACGATTCCTGCAGGGTTTACCATTGCCAATACCAGTTGAGTCTGTCCCCTTTACAAAATATATATTGAAACAGAAGTCAAGTGAGGTATGTGTTTATTAGTAAAGACTAACACAATATCACAGAAAACTGAGGAAGGCTATGGGCAGCAGATGGTGTGTTTACATGCCACAGTCTCAGAGAAGTGCCACAAACACCCTGCAATTGTGCGCAATGCACGTGATTGCAGAACATTTGTTGGTGGCAAAAATGGGGTTAAAACATGTGATAAAATGTGGCACCTCTACGCCGCTTGTCAATAGCCTCTGAAGTGCGATCCGAACATTAATCAGGATTTGGCGAAGAGGCAGATTTAGATGCACATTTAAATCTACCCTAATTAAGTTTTGTGAACTGCAAAATGCTTAGACTTTGGGGATACCCATAGGATATAAAACCATGTATTAGATAAATGTACTTCCACTGTAAGGTAATTTCTAATCTGCTATAAGATATTTTATATGGATAAAAGAAAAATATGAGACTTGTATGTCTTTATGGATGTTTTATATGACTGAAATCATGGAGTAATAATAAACTTTATATACTCTGATTTAGGTGATCCATTTATGTCATATAATATCACACAAGAAAACTTCAAAACTTGCATCTAAAAAAGATAACAAACAATATATTTGAAAATGAAGAAACTTTAGGAGCATCACAGGAGCCACTACATGACCTCTTGACTTCCCCACTCAACCAACGGGCAAATTTTCCAGTTCGTAGACCTTGCTCCCTGATGACACTATCTGTTTAATCTAGTCATCAAAGACCAAAGTAGGTGGGATATGCCTCTTGATATTTTTCAAAGAATGAAGGTTGCCTGTGTCTAAGCACTGCATCAACTAAAATTATATGGACAGGTTTGCTGTCCATGTCACTGCTAGGGAGCTTCTCCCTCTCTCTTAGTCTGGTGACCATTGTAACCATGCTGAAACATGAATACAGGCGAGATCTTCTAATAGGAACATTTCTTCCTGTGATGACGGTCACAGGAGATTTTCATTGACTTTGGCAATGTGTCAACAGGACAGGAAGTCATGGGGAAAATCCTTAATGGGACACTGATGGCAAAAAGTATGGGGTATTAATCCTTCCCTGCATTGAACAAAAAAAAGGTTTAGTTTTAAATATAATTTACATTGTTACTTGTAAAACAAAGTAAACTTGTAAAACATGCAGTAAAAATAAATAAAATAAAACAACTCAATTGAACCATCACAGTTTACTTTTAACACCAAATTTGGCATTTTGTTTATTTGGCTACATAGGTTTATATTTTTGTTGCTGTCTTTCCCCTCACCTCCTGTTCCAGTGACCACAATGGAAGTAAGAGTTCTAGATAGGAGGTTCTAACTTCTCCACTCTACTAAAAAAAAAGATTTTATTGTCTTTGATATAACCAATAAAGAGATACTCTTCAATTCCTGTTTTGGTGACTACACAGGAATGGAAGGGAAACATCCTCAATGGTGCTCCAGACAATAAAAAGATGGCAGAGATGCTAACCCTTCCAAACACTATTCAAAGCTAATAAAAGTTCTACCCGAAGCTAAGCTCCAAGATAAAGAAGTATATTTTGCAAGTGGGTAAGGTTTATCTTCTTTAATATGAAACGAGGAACTGGACTTGATAAAAAAATGGTCCTTCAGTGACAATATCTGCACTTTTGATGTTATAAAGTCACTAAATTGTAATGGAAACACTACAGCTATTTTGCTGCTAATGTTATTTAGCTGGATCCATGAGGTCTCCCTTAGGAAATTCATCTGTAATGAGCCTGACCGGCTTTAAATGAATGAGGCTGCCGTCATACGAGGTAGACTGCTTTCCAATAAGTTATAACCCCCTCCTTGTCCTCCCTACTTTACTACACATGAGGCATGCACGCTTATTCCCATTAACCTTTATAAAACGTAAGACAAACGGTGTGTTTGAAATGAAAATGTAAGCCACTCTACCCAGGGAATATGTGGATGTAGGGAGCATTTCAAGCAGCTGGTTGGATAAGTGGGTGACAGACTCAGCGGAGATCTGACAGCTCTCCCAGTGCTTGATGCATGAGAGGTGTACAGAAGGCACCTGCTCTGGCAGAGCAATGAAATGTAACCCTGGGGCCAGCACTTATCTGTAATATTTCCATTTCTTCTTTCAAAAGCTGCAGAATTTAAAGGGGAATTAAAGCTGAATCATGTTAATTGTAGGGATTGCATATGAACAGATAGCAGTCTTGTCCTTCAAAAGTAAGTGGTGTATCTATTTTTATGCTAAGTACAGGTACACTGATTAACATAATAATCAATTTGCGCATAGCTCTGGAAGACCTTGAAGAAAATAAAATATGCCCTTACACAGCTCACTGAAGAATAAACAATAGGATGCCTGTGCCTGGTACTTCTGAATCAAATCACACGCATACAAAAAATTAAACGCACCTTTCCTGCACCACGTTCTGGTGTGAACCAGCCCTTAGTCCCTAAAAAAAATGGATACATTTATTCAAAAAATCCTTCTAATGTATTTCTCTTCTAATTCTTGGATTAACTGGAGTCACCAACCCTTGTCATCAGCCACAGCTGTAAAAGGCTTGTCAAAATAATATTTTAGATTATATTTAGTATCAGACACAATAAAGAATAGTATCTCCATATAACTATGGCTAAACATTCTTTTACAAAGACTTCTGCTCATTCAAATATAGGCTTTCATACTTTCCTATGCCTTTTTGCAGACATATTCTCAAAATTGATAATACAGAAATAAAACTTGCATGGCAGGCTACATTTCTGTAGCATATTTTAGCAAGACAAGTGGTTTTATACGATCTGTACCATTTCATTACATGTCATGTTGGCTGATATCAGTGATAGGAGCATTAGAGCGATACTTTTTTAAAAGGGGCTACTTGTGAACACAGAGTTAATTACGAAACAATAGTTTAAGTATATTTAAACCCAAGAACAAAAACATAATATATTGTAATTTACGGCCCCTTTCACACGGACGTTCCAATCAGGTCTGCCCACCCATTTTTTTAGGCACACACGATCGGAACCTCCATTCTTCTATATGGAGCGGTGGGTGTATATGGACATATGTCCGTTTACACTCACTGACACCCAATCTGATCTGCCAAAAAGAGACAGATGGGGATCAGTTTCCCTTCCATCTGTCAAATCAGATCGGATCGCAGTCGGAGGCAAATGGACAGGCGGTCCGTTTCCATCCGATCACCCACAGAGGACAGTGGGCTATGTCCGTGCCTGTTCTGCACAAGTGAAGCTGATACTTACCTGTCGCCTGCTTGCTCAGTGGGGATCAGCAGACAAATCCCCCACTAGGCAAGTGGATCTGCTGCCAGATCAGCCCCATGTGAAAGGGACCTACCAATCTTTAGATTTGCTGGCTAGTGGTTCTAAAGTTAAAAAAAAAATTGTTACAAGCTTTCCAAATTTGTGAACTACACAACCTCCCTATTTACTGAAGATGTGCGCAGAGGAAGATGTTTATAGTACAACACAGCCTACGGTTGCAATGCTGCACCTTCATAGATACAGTACTGTGAATGCATCAGGACAGGAAGAATATTACTTGCAGGCTTGTCAGCTGAAGTTAAAGAACTCTGGGCAAAATATTTAATTTTCCTATGCAGTGGATCTGTGCCTGCAATGCATGGGTTAATTGCTCGTTTTTTTGGAGGGGATTGCAGAGTGGAGATATCCAGTGGATATAAAAAGTCTGCACACCCCTGTTAAAATGTCAGGTTTCTGTGATGTAAAAAATGAGACAAAGATAAATAATTTCAGAACTTTTTCCACCTTTAATATGACCTATAAACTGTACAACTCAATTGAAAAACAATTGGAAATCTTTTGGGGGGGGGGGGGAAGTAAACATAAAAAACTAAAATAATGCAGTTGCATAAGCGTGTACACCCTCTTATAACTGGGGATGAAGCTGTGTTCAGAATTAAGCAATCACATTCATAATCATGTTAAATAGGAGTCAGTACACACCTACCATCATTTAAAGTGCCTCTGATTAACCCCAAATAAAGTTCAGCTGTTCTAGTAGGTCTTTCCTGACATTTTCTTAGTTGCATCCTACAGCAAAAGCCATGGTCCGCAGAGTGCTTCCACAGCATCTCATTGTTAAAAGCATTAAATATACCATGGAACACAGTCATCATCAAGTGGAGAAAATATGGCGCAACAGTGACATTACCAAGAACTGGATGTCCCTCCAAAGTTGATGAAAAGACGAGAAGAAAACTGGTCTGAGAAGCTGCCAAGAGGACTACAGCAACATTAAAGGAGCTGCAGGAATATCTGGCAAGTACTGGCTGTGTGGTACATGTGACAACAATCTCCCGTGTTCTTCATATGTCTGGGCTATAAAAGTAGAGTGGCAAGACGCAAGTCTTTTCTTATGAAGAAAAACATCCAAGCCCGGCTAAATTTTGCCAAAACATATCTGAAGTCTCCCAAAAGCATATGGGAAAATGTGTAATAGTCTGATGAAACCAAGGTTGAACTTTTTGGCCATAATTCCAAAAGATATGTTTGGCGCAAAAACAACACAGCACATCATCAAAAGAACACCATACCCACAGTGAAGCATGGTGGTGGCATCATCATGTTTTAGCGCTGTTTTTCTTCAGCTGGAACTGGGGCCTTAGTCAAAGTAGATGGACTAATGAACACTTCCAAATACCAGTCAATATTATCACAAAACCTTCAGGCTTCTGCTAGAAAGCTGAACATGAAGATGAACTTAATCTTTCAGCATGACAACGACCCAAAACATACATCCACATCAGCAAAGCAATGGCTTCACCAGAAGAAGATTAAAGTTTTGGAATTACCCAGCCAGAGCCCAGACCTGAATCCAATCGAAAATCTGTGGAGTGATCTGAAGAGGGCTGTGCACAGGAGATAAAAAATTATATAGATAGCCTCCTGCGCTCCACAGAGTTATTTGAAACCAAGCAAGCTGCTATCATCTAAATCCTATACCTTTGGATCCAAAAAAACACCAGAAAAATGGATGAAGTGCTCAGCCTAGAGGGTACTATATTAATTAACCTAATAAAAATACATTTTAAACAAATACGAATAAGGTGACTTAGTGCATCAATCCAATATAAATGTGTAAACAAGCAAAAAAAACAACCAGTCTGCCACCAAGAGGCTATAGTTGGTGCAAAATATGCACCCACTCAGTGTATATAAAGTGACCAGTGCTCACAAACCATATAAATATGTTAGATACAACCTAAAATATAATTAAATGTGCACACAGTGAACAATCACTACATTAAAGTGACAAGTGTGGAAAATCAATATAAAATGCAATATATAATAAAGTGCAAAATGCATGCTAACACTCTCTTGTGAAACAAATATATATAAAAAATTAAATATATATATATATATATACAGTCATGGCCGAAATTGTTGGCACCCTTGATATTTTTCCTGAAAATCAAGTATTTCACACAAAAAAGGTATTGCATTAACACATGTTTTGCTATACACATGTTTATTCCCTTTGTATGTATTGGAACAAATATAAAACAGAGGCAGAAAAGCAAATATGACATAATGTCACACAAAACCCCAAAAATGGGCTGGACAAAAGTATTGGCACCCTTAACTTAATATTTGGTTGCACACCCTTTGGAAAACATAACTGAAATCAGTCGCTTCCTATAACCATCAATAAGCTTCTGACACCTCTCACCCGGAATTTTGGACCACTCTTCCTTTGCAAACAGCTCCAGGTCTCTCTTATTGGAAGGACACCTTTTCCCAACAGCAATTTTAAGATCTCTCCACAGGTGTTCAATGGGATTTAGATCTGGGCTCATTGCTGGCCACTTCAGAACTCTCCAGCGCTTCTTTGCCATCCATTTCTGAGTGCTTTTTGACGTATGTTTGGGGTCATTGTCCTGCTGGAAGACCCAGGATCTTGGACGCAAACCCAGCTTTCTGACACTGGGCCCTACAGTGCGACCCAAAATCCTTTGGTAATCCTCAGATTTCATGATGCCTTGCACACAGTCAAGGCACCCAGTGCCAGAGGCAGCAAAACAACCCCAAAACATCATTGAACCTCCACCATATTTTACCGTAGGTACTGTGTTTTGTTCTTTGTAGGCCTCATTCCGTTTTCGGTAAACAGTAGAATGATGTGCTTTACCGAAAAGCTCTATCTTGGTCTCATCTGTCCACAAGACGTTTTCCCAGAAGGCTTTTGGCTTACTCAAGTACATTTTGGCAAACTGTAGTCTTGCTTTTTTATGTCTCTGTGTCAGCAGTGGGGTCCTCCTGGGTCTCCTGCCATAGCGTTTCATTTCATTTAAATGTCGACGGATAGTTCGCGCTGACACTGATGCTCCCTGAGCCTGCAGGACAGCTTGAATGTCTTTGGAACATGTTTGGGGCTGCTTATCCACCATCCGGACTATTCTGCGTTGCAATCTTTCATCAATTTTCCTCATCCGTCCACGACCAGGGAGATTAGCTACAGTGCCATGGGTTGCAAACTTCTTGATAATGTTGCGCACTGTGGACAAAGGCAAATCTAGTTCTCTGGAGATGGACTTGTAACCTTGAGATTGTTGATATTTTGCCACAATTTTGGTTCTCAGGTCCTCAGACAGTTCTCGTCTCCTCTTTCTGTTGTCCATGCTTAGTGTGGCACAGACAGACACACAATGCAAAGGTTAAGTGAACGTCTCTCCTTTTTATCTGCTTTCAGGTGTGATTTCTATATTGCCCACACCTGTTACTTGCCCCAGGTGAGTTTACAGGAGCATCACATGCTTGTAACATTCTTATTTATCCGCAGTTGTGAAAGGGTGCCAATACTTTTGTCCAGCCCATTTTTGGAGGTTTGTGTGACATTATGTCGAATTTGCTTTCTTTCCTCCCTTTTTTTGTTTTGTCCCAATACACACAAAGGGAATAAACATGTGTATAGCAAAACATGTGTTAATGCAATACGTTTCGTGAGAAATACATGATTTCCTGGAGAAATATCAAGGGTGCCAACAATTTCGGCCATGACTGTATATATATATATATATATATATATATAAAAAGTGTGTTTTTCTTCCTCCAATTCAAATCTGTGCTCTAATCAAAGTGTCACTCTAGTGCTTAAATCCTCCAGTGGCTAGAGTGCCTCCTCACCTCCTTCACTCGACCCCTAGGGGCCACAAATCATATAGTGATGTTCCACACCGATTGGACTCTCAATCATCAAGATAAACCTTTGTCCCAATGGCTCCACAATAACTCCTCTATCACATCGATATCCACTCAACCATTTAATGGGAAGACTCAGCAATGAGATTTCAGGGCCATAGATGGATAAAAAAGAAAACCTTCCATAGTGCAATATGCTTATTTATTTAGATATACAAGCCAAATACACCACTCACATGCTCCAAGTATACATCAAACGATTTCCCATATGTTATGGGTGCACTGAGGGAATTAAGATGGCGAAAACCGGAAGTCTGTCACCGGAAATGCGTCACCGAGCTCCACCCGGAAATGACGTCTATCTGCTCCACGCGTTACGCCACTGTCACGTGGCTTCTTCAGGATAGCGCATAGGTTGTCATGACTTCCATTTATATTATCCAGGTAATTACTCAGGGGGAATGTCTGGCTCTTCCATTTTACCGGAGCCGCATCACAATACATGTGAATGCTAGCAAATTGCATTATGGCTAATATCAACCAAACCAAATAAAAATTACATATATATATATATATATATATATATATATATATATATATATATATATATATATATATACACACACACACACATGTTCTCATCCTACTAAGTCTAATCTAGACCTATTTACAATACTACCAAAAAAACAAACTATATAAAAAACTTTTATTACTTATATATTAAAAAATATAATTTTATTTACTGATCTCCAGCAAACTTGTGCACAGGAGATGCCCTTGCAATCTGACAGATTTGGAGTGTTTTTGCAAGGAAGAGTGGGCAAATATTGTCAAGTCAAGATGTGCCATGCTGATAGACTCATACCCAAAAAGACCGAGTGCTGGAATAAATAAAAAATGTGCTTGAACAAAGTGTTAGTTTAAGGTTGTGCACACTTATGCAACCATATTATTTTAGTTTTTTATTTTTACTTCCCTCCACTAAAACATTTCAGTTTGTTGTTCAACTGAGTTGTACAGTTTATAGGTTACATTAAAGGTGGAAAAAGTTCTGAAATAATTTATCTTTGTCTCATTATTTTACATCACAGAAACCTTACATTTTAACAGGGGTATAGTAGACTTTTTATATCCACTGTACTTACCTAATCCGCTGATCCTCCGAGCGCAAGACAGGTCCTGACCGCTCCTGCCCCCCTTTCCCCTGCACACTAGTGGTCTTGTGAATGGACTGTTCCTGACGTCATCACATCCATAGACCAGGTCTGGATGCGAGGGCAGCAGGAACAGTCCAACCACTGGAGGTGAGGAAGCACGGTTTTCTGGAGGATCGAAGGATTGTATAAGTATAGCCCTTAGGTGCCTCCCTAGACAAAATGAGCATTTAGCCCATGCAATTCGGGCACAGCCCCAATGCATGGGAGAAAGAACATTTTCATGGAGCTCTTCTTTAAAGGAAAAAAACATTAAAAAGGGAAACGTATACAGCCATCACAGCTAAGGATAGATAGATAGATAGATAGATAGATAGATAGATAGATAGATTTTACAGTGTAACATTGTAAATTTGCAGTAAGCAACAAGGTGTGGTCAGCTTGGACTAAAGTGCCTAAAGTGAATGAGAATTTAGTACACCAGCCTAGAACCCAAATACTACTGCACAGGCACCAACCAGGATTAACAAAATTCTATCATCTAGGGAAGGATTTTATCTTAGAAACTAGATGATGACCATGAATAATGCCTAAACAAAGACAACAATGGTCTTCTGGGGGAAAAGGATGATTGTGGCAGTGACAGAAAGAGTACCATGATCTCCATGTGGGAGACAGTGACCAGCACCCCTTACATTTACACATAATACTTAGTATGCATGCAACATACATAAATACATTGGCTATGCCAGCTTTAAAGCCAGAAACTTATTTCACCCCAATTGATCCATCCTTTTCAATGTATCTCTTCTACAGGGATTACAACCTTCATCTAGATTTATACAGTGGTCCACTGTCTGAAGAAATTGCCCAAGTGAAGGACACCAACTGAGAACTGATCAATTGTAGTAAATAATTTAGAAAAAGTGAGGAGCACACAGAGCTGCTTTTTTGCAGCAGTGGCAGGAAATCAATCAAGTAAATCACTTCCAAACACATATGGCAGAGCTAGATTTTATGGTCTGTTATGACATATGCAAAAAAAAGAAAAACAGCAAATGAATGGTGATTTCAAATTATCAGAAATTGTACACCAGGCAATAGATTTAAAACAATGCAAAATATTCCACAAAAAAGAAAAAGAAAAAAAGGGCTTGCACCTACCACATGAGATTTACAGCTAAAGTTTTACAAGATGTCCGACATGCAAGAAGCAATTAATCAGGAATGTTACTTAATTTAAAAAAAACAAACAAAAAAAAACCACTGGTGATTTTAACTACAAACTTTAATATTGTAGGTACCTAGACTTTTTCACATATAAAATAAATAAACTTTATGGAACATACTGTACACATTGAAGTTAGTGCTCTGCTCATTCTCAGTCCTTTTCAGTTTCTGTTTTCTTAACTGGGATATTTTTGCTGATCGGGAGTATATGACATACCAATAGTGTGTGTGTGTGTGTACACGAACACGTGTGTATCATTCATTGTTTTTACCATTCAGAGTATACACTGACAGGCAGTGAAAGACTCCATCAGTGCTTCACATATTAAAAGCTGAACTGTAGGTATAAAAAATGCAATGTAATGCAGCTAAGGTTTTTTTTTTCTTTTCTAAAATGTCATCCCCATGGTAATACTTTTTACTGACTTTAGTTGTTGTTCAAGAATTGGCTCCTGTTAAGCTATCTGGCTATAAAGTGCTAATACAAGCTTTGGTCTGAGGGAGGCTTCAGGAACACACTGGCCATGGCCTGCCCACAGCACAGTCCGTAATTGTGATGTTGCTGTGCATGAGTGATGGGGCCATGCTGGTGCACTGTTCTAATTCACAGTGGACGAAGACATTCCGCTGATGTCCTGCATGGACTCTCCATAGTGCAAAATGCAACTGATTAAATACAAAAGTTTGAAATATAAATATGATACATACAGTACACTTTCAAAATTGGGCATTAAAATATAGTTATAATTGTTTAGGGGTGGCAACAGATGTGCTTTAATATAGTGTTACCTGAGCGTTGCATATGACAACTATAGTTTTACAATTTTATAGTTTTACCATTATCCTGCAGGAAGAGAAACGTATGAGCTATTATGCGTATTTATTCATTAGGGGATAAAACCTATGCGTATTTATTCATTAGGGGATAAAACATATGAGTATTTATTCTTAAGAACAGGGATGAGTAGGTTCTACACAGAAGATATAAAAAAAACTTAGGGACTTACAATATCATCTATCACTTTTAGGAGGAGACTGAATAAATGTGAAATGTTTTCCTTGAAGAAGTTAATGGGGTTGATTTCCAAAACTGGAGAGTGCAAAATCTGGTGCAGCTCTGCATAGAAACCAGTCAGCTTCAAGATTTTTCTGTCAAACCTCAAAGTGATTCTAAAAGTTCTCATTTAAAAAGATAAATAAACAACATGGTATCCTTACCTGCTCTGTGCAATGATTTTGCAAAAAGCAGTCCCGATCCTCTTCTTTTTGGGTCTCCCGCCAGTGGACCTCCTCCCACCTACCGAGTGCCCTCAATAGCAAGCCTCTTGATATGGGGGCACTTAAGCCAGCTCTCCCTCTCTGTAAATGGACTTTGTCTATTCACACACAGTGCTGCTCGGCCCTGCCCCCCACGCTCTCCTCATTGGCTCACTGCCTGTGATTGACAGCAGCAGGAGCCAATGGCTCCCATTATTGTTTTTTGAACCAATGAGGAGAGAGAGAGACCTCAAAAAGCTGCTGCTCTCATGCACATTGCTGTATCGAGTTGGGGCTCAGGTACGTATAAAGGGACTGGGGGGCAATTTTATTGCATTGTAAAAAGACAGAGGCCCCCTCTTTTACTTTTTGGATTAATACGGCTTTGTCTCTGTATAAAGCTATCAACCTGAATAGAGGCTGTCCTAAGAAATTTGATAAGGTATGGCATAGTATACCTCTCCCTGGTGTGGCCTAGATGTTTACTCCTATTGTTGTTATCTAATATAAGGCATCCTACTGCTCTCTCCCTTGGGGTTATAGCTTTGTGAGAAAGGGGGGGGGGGGTGATCAAGGGAAGTTGCTCTTGTATTTTTATAGTTGGTCTAGCTGGCATTGTCAGTGCCTAACTGTAAAGTTGTTGTGTTGTACTATGTTTTGTACCTTTTCTATGTGCAACATAAATAAATGTGCAACATAAATAAAAAGAATCCCCCCCCCAAAAGGGGGCTGGGGGAGGATGGGGCAACTGCACCTGCAACTGAACTGCATAAACTGCATTAAAGTTAAAAAAAAACTTCTGCCTTTAGAAGCATTTCAATTGAACAGCCTAGAACAAGTTAGAAGCTGATTGGCTACTATGTACAACTATACCAGATATTTCACTCTCCAGTTTTAGTACATCAACCGCAATGATTGGTAAAAGATTATTCTATATATACTGGGAGATGAGAAGCATTATATTTTTGTCTTTATAGTTTAATTCATTACTAGTTACTACATTGTCAGAGGAATGCTGGGGTCAACCAAGTAGACAATCTTGCGATTGTATGAAGGGAGAACCAAGTTCTTTGTGTATCCAAAAGTGTCCTATTCTAGTACCTGATTTTTATAAGCTATATTGAGATTAGTCAATGCCCTTCTTATATTGTTGTTTGTCCAATTATGTATGAAAACTTATTTTACTAGGTGTGTCACCACCTTATTCAGTTAGAAAGCAGAATTTCAGCAAACTTTTACCAAGAATGGTAATGCCTATTTATTAAAGTGTTACTAAACCCAGGACCCTGTATTCACTATATCTGGTCTTCCACAGTACACAGAACCTGGAAGTGCAATTATTTTAGTAAATATAAACTGCTAAATACCTTTTTACATCAGCAGTTAGAGCAGTCTTATGACTTCAATCAGTGTCCAGTCGAGCACTGATTAAAGCTTGTAGGAGGAGTTTTAATTTTGCTCTAGGAGGATGCAGAACCCCTGACCTCTGGCTGGACAGTGCTGATTGGCTCTGTGCTGATCACATGCACTCTAGCAAGAAAAAAAAAAACCTCTCTAGCAATACACACCAAACTGAGCATGTGCACAGTAACTTCACACTATATGTCTTATCAAGAGGTAAGAGGGGGTCACTGAAAGAACGGGAGGATCAGAGAAGTCAGGATCAAACAGAATTTTTACACAATGCAGAGGATTAACCCCTTAGGTTCTTCAGTGAGTATAACAAGCATGTTGTATACCATATACAGGCTGATTTTACTGTTGTGGGTTTAGTAACACTTTAAGAAATTTAAATGATTAACATTGGATTTTTAAGCAGTGCAGTTTTGGGATCCAAACTATTGGAGATTCTCTCCTTCCAGGTGGCAATCTTCCTTCCTGATAGGTAGCATCAAAGTTTTAAATTGTCACCTGATCTGATTCCGCACGTCATCAAGCATGTAAGTCCTCGAAGGAACTTTAGAAATGTGAAGCCTGTGCGAGTCACATAGTATGGGTAGACACTCAGAGTACAGCTGACACGTTTCGAAGGGCATCCCTTCTTCATCAGAGCTCTGATGAAGAAGGGATGCCCTTCGAAATGCGTCAGCTGTACTCTGAGTGTCTACCCTATGATGTGACTCGCACAGGCTTCACATTTCTAAAGTTCCTTCGAGGACTTACATGCTTGATGACGTGCGGAATCAGATCGCATGGCTGTGAATACCCATTTGATCCGACTCTAGTGCGGACAAAAAAAAAGGGTCCTGCACCTTTTTGGTGTGGATATGGTGCGATTTAAGCCATACAAAATGTATGGCTCAAATTGCACAGCACAGAATTTGCATGTGATTTGCACAGGAATTCGGTCCAGTTCCTGTGCGAATCACATGCGATATGCCGCACCGCAGAAATGTGAACCCAGCCTGAGGGAGAATTATTTTATGGAATATACATCAATAGAGGTCAGGCAGGGATGGTTTCAAATCTTTTTCAGGGCTAGTTCACACCATGCCCACATCTGAATTGCACAGGAACGCACTGTGCATTCCTGTATGATTAAAACCGCAAAAACGCACTACATTTGTGATCTGCAGTGGGTGTCAATAAAAAGTTAATGACACCCCAAACACAGGTCGCTACACTGCTCCTTAAATCAGGGAAGTGATGCCACTCCCATGCAGATTGAGCCATCAGGCACTACAGAAAGATAAGATGTTGTGGGGACCTGGCTACCAGCATTCTTAAATATTGTAGATTGTAAACCAGCACCTGTCTACACCAAGTCCTGCCCACTGTTCTCTGGTATGACATTGCCTCTAATACTAAAACCCTGCTGTCATTCAAGAGTTTTTAGAATATACAAATGCTTTATTGTACCTAGTCCAGGCAGAGGTGCACTCTAAATATGTGTAGGAAAATGTAAAATCTCCATTCACATAAAAAATTTGATAAAATATCAAAATATTTCCCTTCCCAAACTGCAGATTTCCTCTGTATAGCAATATTCATCTTAGCGGCTTACTGAAATAAATCAGCAGCTTTTGCAAAGCCTAGACCCTGGTATCTTCAAGTAATCTGCAATAACACCCATGCTTTCCTGCCGCTTACACTGCCTGTCAGACTGAAAGTCACCCTTGTCTGTTTCCAGTATACATGCAGGTTGTATAAAATGTATTAAGAAAGTATTGCCTCCCTTGGAAGTTTTCCATAATTTTCTGCCATATAACATTAAATCACGGTGGCCTTGCATTTTTTCCCTAAATTAAAAGAGTATAGCCAAAGCTTTTTGGTTACGCTTCTCTTCTGGTTCACAGGAGTGAACTTACTTTTATTCTCCTGTGATCCAGTCAGCTGACATCACAGAGCAGCTCCAGGCTCTGAAATGATCCTGACCATATTCTCAGGATCCACCCTGCTGCCTGACTGACAAATGGCTCCAGCTATCTGGCTAAGAGACGAAGCCAGCTGTGTCCTCCCTCGTTCCAGTCCGATGGTACAGTGAGCACTGGAAGGGCAGAGCAGAGAACAGTGACAGACAATGACAGCTCTCACCTTCAAGAAGACTGAGAGCTGCGTGATCAGCTGTCATGTGATTGCTCAATTCTTTGGATTATAGCAGACAGGGCACAGCTGCAGCATGGATGGGAGAATGAATCTTTGTTTTTTTTTATACCCCATACATCTCCTTTAAAAGGAAATAAACTCATGCTAAAATAAAAACATACGCCTACGGTTGCAAGAAAAAGTGTGTGAACCCCTTGGGATTACGTGGAGTTTTGCATGAATTGGGCATAAAATGTGCTCTGAACGTCATCTAAGTCACAACAATGGAAGAACACAGTCTGCTGAACATAATACTACACAAATATTAGATGTTGCCATGGTTTAATTGCAAATAACATGTAAACATTCACAGTGCAGGGAGGAAAAAGTATGTGAACCTTTGGACTTAATAACTGGTTGACCCTCCTTTGCCAGCAATAACCTCAACCAAACGTTTCCTGTAGTTGCAGATCAGACCTGCACAACGATCTGGAGTAATTTTGGACCACTCCTCTTCACAAAATTGTTTCAGTGTAGCAATATTCTTGGGATGTCTGGTGTGAATCGCTCTCTTAAGGTCATGCCACAGCATTTCAATTGGGTTGAGGTCAGGACTCTGACTGGGCCACTCCAGAAGGCGTATTCTGTGCTGTTGCAGCCATTGTTTTGTTGAATTACTTGTATGCGTTGGGTCATTGTCCTGTTGCATCACCCATCCTCTGCGGAGCTTCAGTTGGCGGACAAATGGTCGTACGTTTTCCTGCAAAATGTCTTGATAAACTCTGGAATTCATTTTCCCATCAATGACAAAAATCCGTCCAGGCCAAGAGGCAGCAAAGCAGCCCCAAACCATGATGCTCCCTCCGCCATGTTTTACAGTGGGGATGAGGTTTTGATGTTGGTGTGTTGTGCCTTTTTTTCTCCACACATAGTGTTGCGTGTTCTTCCCAAACAACTCAATCTTGGTTTCATCTGTCCACAGTATATTTTGCCAGTAGTGCTGTGGAACATCCAGGTGCTCTTTTGCAAACTTCAAACATGCTGCAATATTCTTTTTGGACAGCAATGGCTTCCTCCGTGGTGTCCTCCCATGTACTCCATTCTTGTTTAATGTTTTCCTTATTGTAGATGTGTCAACAAAAATGTTAGCATGTGCCAGAGATTTCTGTAGGTCTTTAGCTGACACTCTGGGATTCTTCTTTACCTCATGCAGCATTCTGCGCTGTGCTCTTGCAGTCATTTTTACAGGACAACCACGCCTAGAGAGAGTAGCAACAGTGCTAAACTTTCTCCATTTGTAGACAGTCTGTCTTACCGTGGACACATGAACATCAAGGCCTTTGGAGATACTTTTGTAACCCTTTCCAGCTTCATGCAAGTCAACAATTCTTGATCTTAGGTCTTCTGAGAGCTCTTTTCTGCGAGGCATGGTTCACATCAGACAGTGCTTCTTGAAACCAGTACACCCAAAACAGGTGTGTGTTTTTTAAGGGAAGGACAGACGTCAGCAACACATCCATTATCATCACACTGATTGGAGTCAAGGTTGGCTCACTCCTGGTTCCAATTAGCTCTGGGAGAAGTCATTAAGCTAGGGCCTCACATACTTTTTCCTCCCTGCACTGTGAATGTTTACATGTTATGTGCAATTAAACCATGGCAACATCTAATGTTTGTGTAGTATTATGTTCAGCAGACTGTGTTCTTCGATTGTTGTGACTTAGATGACATTCAGAGCACATTTTATGCCCAATTCATGCAAAACTCCACGTAATCCCAAGGGGTTCACATACTTTTTCTAGCAACTGTATATTACAATTGGGACATCCCAATTGTATAGAATACATGAAGGTAAAAAAAAGTCTGCCTTTACAACCATTTTAAAGAGGACAGATTTAGGACAGGCTAATTTTAACAATGTTCAAACAACCTCATAGTCAGCCATGTCACATCTTTGTAAGAAACATCTAAAAATTAAGAAATATTTTAAAAAATGTTCTTAGGCATGCTGTGTAAATGGGAACATGTACCAAACGTATAACGGGTTTTCTCAAATTTGACTGCAAAAGTGGAAATATGCCTTAAGAGGTGATCTTCCCCTCATTTGGGGAGAGATGTCCTCTATTCTTGTAAAAGAAAATCTCCCCAATGAAACAAAGAAACACAAGAAAACCTTATGGGGCATTTCACTCTTCCGTTATCCACAAATTTATAAAAAAATGAGTTGTAAATGTTTTTTAAAGCATCAACCAATTTACAGCTTTGAGTTTATTTTGTTTTGCTAGTGCGTGTGATTTTGAGCCTAGATATATATCCTCTTTTTTACCTCAACACAGTCTCATATTTTGAATTTATTTGAAAATGTAGACATAACATTGTATTTGTGTCATAAAAAAAAACTATACAGTAGTGTATTTCTTTTCTTATTTCTCTTTTCTTGTATTTCCTTTTCTTAAATACATATGTTACAGACTTCTGTGCAAATATCATGCAACTTACTAAATTGGGACTACCACCATTTTGTTCTGTAAATCCTCTGCATTACTATATTTTCAGAAATGTTAGCCTTTGCAGAGAAAAAGGTAGCATTTGTCTGGAAGGAAAGGGATTAAAACTGTTCATCAGCAAACTGCACTCTTTCTACCCATATATAAACCAGGCAGCAGGTTAATGATATACTTTTCAACGATTTTAGCAAACGTTGCAGAATCCAACTTTGCTTTTGTAAGTTTTGTCTGTACAGCTGGTGATTTGTATTTCAGTTAGCAAAAGTGTAAGGCTCTGCCAAAATCTGATATTTTATCTCAAATTGTTCAAAAATTCTACAAAACCAGTCCCTTTAGCAGACTGTACTGGTTTCAGTGTGCCTTAAAAACAGAACTTGCTAAGCCTTGCCTTTACATCCCAGTCTGTATCCATTACAAGAACTCTAAAATAGGTTAAAAAGGCTGTAACATGAATGGCTGTTAAGAGAGCTGAGCATTCATCTACTAGAACTAATGCCTAATGTTATAGACCAGCCTTTTAACACCAATATGCTTCCAGCAGCATACATAGAATATTTTGTATACTATTTTTAAAAAACTACAGTAGAATAGCAACACTGCTTTTCAATCCACATTATCAGCTTTAATTCCAGTGGAAGGAGATAGTCTTTAAAAAAGAGAATCCATTTCAGAGAAAGAGGGGTCAATAAACAGCTGCAGGTGAAAGAAGTGCATTCACGCTGAATGATAATGGAACACTAACCAATACAATCAGTGATATGAATGAACTGTGCATTAAAGAGCCATTTCGAATGGATGATCCAAATTCATTACCTGTCAATTTTCTGTGCCAAGTGTAGGTTATGGGGTCAAATTGCATGTTATTTTCTGTGACAAACACACACACAAAACACACACTTGTGGTTGCATGCAGCGTTGTAGTGTGACAGGGTTTTAGTTGCTAAAACAGACGGTGAGGAAGTGGCTTCCTCACCGTCTAACTTCCTCTGAAAAGTAATCCAATATGCTCACTTTTCAGAGGGTACTACTGTATGAACAAGCCTTTAAACATTGTTAAAAAGTCTGAACATGTTAGATTCCCAAACAAAATAAATGGCAGCTATCACAAAGTTAACATTGAAGTGTATCTTGCCAATGCATGCTTATTGTTCAAACTCAAAAAAAATGGAGCCTTTGGATTGTAAAGCATATCTAAACCCAGAAACAAAAATGTAATATAGTACAGAAAACCAAACCTTGGATTTGGTTGCTGCATTATTTTTTTTTTAGACTTAGAACATTTGCAACAAGTACAGAAAATATCTGCTAACCTGCCAGAAATGCAGTGTGCTTAGCACTTCCTGTGGGCTGAAAGGAAATCACACAGAACCCTATTTTTATTTTGTAATTATCTCATCAATCCTTCAAGTAATGGAGATTAACAAAGGCAGATATATTTGAAGTTCAGCCTGGGTGACTATTACGGCTCCTTCCCTAGATACCATAGGAAAATTAGTTTAGACAAGCACTGGGCTTTGTTAGGGTGCGTTGGGGTGGCATTCACAATGAATGACAATGCAATGCACCAACATACCTACTGTATGGCGCATTACTACAACAGCCTGGTGTGAACCATTCCTTAATGTGGTAATAAAAACCCAGCATCAGGAGACACACAGTGATGAAGCAAATCCTTCTACATATGCTGTACATATTTAACTGCAGCCTTCTCTCCTCTACAGCCTTCTACAGTACAAAAGATCAAAGGATATATATATATATATATATATTATTAATTTTCAATGTTTCCACTTAACATCAATAAAAAATCATATTATTCAAATTTTAAAACAATTTCATTTAAACAATTCTCCCCCCCCCCCCCCCCAAACCCTATTCCCCCCCCTCCCTCCCTCTCTTCTCTTTAGCTCCCAGTTAATCTTTATTTCTGGACTACTCTCATAACTTCTCCTTCCAAATTTACCTATCTTTTTTTTTTTCTTTCTCAGTTTCCTCCTCTCTCTTTATCTCTTTAATTAGATAATTTTCTAAACACTTCCCATTTTTCCAATTTTTCCCAAAATCTCATCATTTTATCCTCTTCCATATGGTGGAGTTCCTCCATCTTATACAAATAATTTATTCTACTTAACCAATCCTTTATTTTCAGTACTTCTTGTTCTTGCCAAAATTTAGGTATAAGTCCCTTTGCCGCATTTATCTGATAAAATATCACCATATTTTTATATTTTTCTACTGTGGTCTCTGTTTTG
Organism: Staurois parvus; assembly: GCF_062004578.1. Taxonomy (NCBI): domain Eukaryota; kingdom Metazoa; phylum Chordata; class Amphibia; order Anura; family Ranidae; genus Staurois; species Staurois parvus. The sequence continues at coordinate 8,138,044 of NW_028318511.1, forward strand.
TGGAATAGACATGTGCCTGGATCTTTTGGGACACTAACCACTGTAATCTCCTGTATTTGGTGCATTACCAAATCATATACACACACACACACATGCTCAAATTAACAGTTAGTGCCATAAAGAATAAATAAACAACTATAAACAAACATTGTAAAAAGCAGTGTCCATATACATATAAAAAAAGTCCATATATACTTCTTCAAAAATACGTGTTCACTTTAAAAAAATAAATTAATTCACTGCTTCTTAATTCATCTCTTGTGTGACATAACTTAAAACTGCATGAACCCCCACTGGTTGTGCTCTCACCTCAAAAATATGACCAAACCATTAAGTGAGATCATATAACTCTTGTGTCCTTTAATTGGACCAAAATGGAAGGGATGGTATCCAGCTGAATAGGATCCCCTTCACTTGGCTCTCCTTCCACGGTGGTTTATACAAAGGAATATTCAGATCATAGTGGTGTATCCTTTAAAAAACATTTTATTAATAAAAGTAATTTACTCACATGGTAACTGAATATAAACTGCTTTGTGCAAAAAATGTATCCACTGGAGTTTTGGCAGTGTTGAAAATCCTAAAAGTACCAACTGGTGTCAGTATGGAACAAACAAGCATCGTGACGTCAAAGTCCCTCCCCCTGGGCACATTTTTGTGACTTAACTATATATTGCCTATGCCCCACACTTGGTGTAACATACCACCTAGCTAAACACTTATAGTTCAATTCTACTACCTTCATATCTACAGTCCCCTGTGCCAATCTATATATTTTCTCTCTCTGTTGCTCATCCAGTGCTATTCCCAAGTCCCTTTCCCATTTTACCATATACGGAGGGGACTTCCTGTGTCTACAGTAAGAATTTTATACATTCGAGAAGTACCCTGTTTTCGTATCCCTCTTCTACTGAACAATTGTTCAAAAGGATTAAAGTCCACCACTGTCCTAACGGGCTTGGGGAGCGTTACTACACAGTGTCTTAATTGAAGATATCGCTATTCATCTAAACTAAAGAACAACTCCTTATTCTTTAGCTCCTGCAAGGAGCATATTTTATCCCCTTTCAGTATATCTTTTAACTGTACGTCTACTTTTGTTATCCATTTACCTGAGATAGTTTCCTTCCCTGGTGGGAACAAAAGTTACTTCTTAGCTTCCAGAAGACAGGGGGCCTGCCTCAGGTGTAATCTGAGACCTGAGTGTGGCGGGGGATGGACACATCCCTCTCTACCCAATCGCACTGAGAAATGTGCGCTTCTTAGGCTGTCAAATTGCCAGCTGTGTGCTGAAGGGGGCAGGGCCTTCTCCCAGGATTGAATTGTATTGGGAAAAACTGTTAGAAGTGACTCATGCAGATAGCAGAGGTAAGAAGCAGACATCATTTTGTATTCTGCTTTGGATAAAGCAGTGAGGGGTTAGAGTTTCTGTCAGTATGCTCAATCCAGGAGCCAGTGGGCTGTAAAAAAAAATGAAAACCCTGGGAACACATTTCCATTGAAAGACAATAAAAAAAAAATGTAAGCACGAACTGTATTATTTTTGTAGACACATTGCTACTTTGCTGTGGAATGTTCTATCCAGTGTCAGTTTCTTGCATCCAATCCAAGTAATAAAGACACAGGCCTGAAAAATCAGACCTAGTTTGTAGCCAGGAATACGGAAAATTGTAATCAGATACTTACTTTATTTTGCCTCTCCTGCCCTATCCTCACATCAGCACGCAATGGGTAAACGCCTCCTCTGGAACCCACAGGACCACCTCTTCCTAGCTCAATAAAAGAAAGCCCCCTTCCCAACTGAAGTGGCCTGTGACAGGCCACTCAGGCAGGAGTCCTGTGCTGACATGAGGATAGGCCAAGAAAGGAAAATTAAGGTAAGTATCTGATAACAATTTTCCATATTCCTGACCCACTTCACGTCAGTACACAACGGGATATAACTAGCAGAATAAATGGGTGGGAGAAGACAAATGAGAAGAGACACCGACAATCAAGAAAAGCTACTAAAGACAAAAAGAATATATATATAAACTTTTGAAAACTTGATGAACACACATATAGCTTGTAAAGTCGAATGAAGGCCACACAAGAACTTCAGCTAGCTGTCTTCCATATATCTTTCACTGAAATCCTGACATAACTGCCCCCAAAGGCTGCCACCCCTCTGGTCAAATGAGCTTGCACCTGTTGTGGAGCAGAAAGGCCTACTTCCTGCATGCCAATCTAATCACCCTGAGAATCCAATAAAAAATGGCTCTTGCGTACCTGATGGCAAAATTAAAAAAATGTCCACTTTCCTCACATCTTCTGAACTTTGCAAGTACCCTGTTAGCAACTTAACCATGTGTAAGGAACTGAAGTCTTCCTTCTGTGTACTCAGTGATTCTTGTGTGAAAACTGGGAGGGACTGCCTTCCAGTTTTTCTGGCACTGGATACCACTTTAGAGTTGAGATTTGGAGTTGGATGTAGAATCACTATTTCTGCTATAAAGAAACAAAAGGGGTATTTGCAGGAAAGTACTGTAATTGCTGTCAGAAGAACTAGTTTCATGGTGAGGAACCTCAACAGAAAGAAACTATTGAAGCAAAGGGTGCCTGCACTAGTGCTTTCAGAACCAAGCCCAAGTCCCACTAAGGGAACAACGTCACCTGGTCAATGGCTCTTCAGCCCGTCTGTAACTTGAGAAAGAGGATAAGGCAGAGATCTGTAGTTTAACGGAGTTTGATGCAGAGACGATTGTAAAAAGTCCAGGATATTGGCTAGAACTGGGGACACAGGAGAGGAAGCTTTTGCTGAGCAAACAAATAAACTTCCTTCATACCCTCTCATATGTAGCATTCATAGATGATTTGTGGCCTTCTCCAAGATCTGAACCACCTCAGATGAGAATCCCTGCACCTCTAGTCTGACTGATTCAACAACCAGGCTATTAAAGTAGTCTTACTGGATTGGGGTGCTGCCCTTGTCAGAAAAGATCTTGTTTGTCCAGAAATGGGATTGGTGGTGCTAATGACATCTGGAGGAACAATGAAAACCAAGGTCTCTTCAGCAGATGGAAATGCCTGTATGGGTTGAATGTGTTCTGTCCGAATTTTCAGAGGCACCTTCATAATCAAGGACACTGGAGGAAGACAAAGACCAATGGAAAATTGCACAACCAAATTGCAGGAAACTCACATTACTGTTGTGATACCCTTGAGTAGCTTTAAGTCACATCACACAATTTAGTTAACTGTAAGTCCCACGCAGTGGACAGAAATTTGGTTATATACAAAGCGGGCTGCTGCTAGCAATATCCACAAGGATGTGGGTGAGAATGTGTTAATTAAATGCGCTGCGGCTTGGGGATCTACTGGTAGTTTATAAATGGCGCTGCACTGCACTGCCCTCTGCAATGTTTGATAACAACCCACACTTACTGAAAAAAGAAACAAATGTGACCAATAATGTACAGAAAAAAATAAATTGTTTAATAAACCATGAATAAAAGCTGAATGCACCTCCCTCTGACAGGAGCTCAATAAACCCGTCATTTGGAAGATAAGTAAAATACTTGAAAATTGCATTTAGTGTGAAATAGCAATAATAAATGCGATATCTCAATGGTGCTAACACCATATAAAAGTATTATAAACCAAGCAAAAATGAATGAAAATAGTGCTGTGACTGCAATTAATATAACCCCTATGACATATACTGGTTTCTCAGTGAACAAATAAAAACAAGTGCAACCATAAACACAATAATAAAGTCCCAGAGTTAAAGAACACCTTCCACATTCAAAGTGACTTGGTGATGATAATCTTGATAACAGAAATCTTGTGTTGGGTATTCCACTCGTGCTCCCCCTCCAGAGCCCCAATCACCACAAGATGTTGACCACCTGGATAAGGTAGGTCAAACAGTGTGTTTGGTGCTTCAACAAGCCCCTGGAGTCGAGCAGCCTCCTGTGTACTTCTGAAGTCCCTACCCACTGAACTTGGACGCCATAGATGGAAGCTTTCCAAATCATCACAGTACTCCTTCTCCATAGCATTATACCGCTTTTATTGTATAAAAGACACTTTAAAAATGCACTTACATGTAAGCCATATGTATGGCACTTTAAAAACAAAATGTCCTAGGATGCTACACTCTCTGAACTCCCCCGTGGAAACAGATGTGGTACTATCAAACCCCGTCCTATGCGTTTCGTCACATGACGTCATCAGGAGCTGAATCGCCCCACTAGAATGCTATAGATACCCTCTAATCTCCTGGTGGCAATTGATAATTCTTGGCGGTCGCCATTTTGTTGTGGTCTGGGCAGCCGCCATGATGTTATAGTCAATGTCATAGTATTGTACACATGGACCCAGGCAAACAGCCCCATAGTTCTTGATAGTTCTTGGTGGTCGCCATTTTGTTGTGGTCCGGGAGGCTGCCATGCTGTTATAGTCAATGCCATAGAATTATACACATGGACCCAGGCAAACAGCCCTATGATACTATAGTCAGATATTAACTATTTTACATCTCAATGGGGGATGCGGACCGTGGGGATTTAAAGATTGACAGAAGTCCTGATATGTGTGTTTGACATATTAAAACAATATTAATCAGCGCCATTTTTCTTGTGTCCCGGTACACTAAGTGGATGTAATGTTAAACCAATAGTACTAGGCACCATTTTGCTGTAGTCCCACCATACCAAACAAATAAAATTAATGAAAAATGTATATATACACAAATAATTACAAGTGCTTAACAACTAGTAGGTTCCATTATACATTAAGGTGTTCCAATTCAAACCCCAGATGATGAAAAAGGTACTGTGTGAATGATATATAGCATATATAAACCAGTAATCTAACAAAGAAACTATCACCAGGGCCCAGCTAGATGGACTAAAAACAGAGAAGTAAAAGTCCACCTCAGCGTGAATTAATCCTCCCACTGGGTGCAAATGCGCTGAGAGGGCTGAAGTGTCTCTAGACACAGAGGGAAAAAAATATTTCGTGAACCCAATAAATGGGAAAGAATGGAAAGAAAGGATTTTTTGGAAAAAATGTGGGGTATCAAGCCATAAGGGGGCTAGACAACTGAGGGGGTACATATAACAATTCATGAGATACTGAAGCACTTTTACCCTAGTAATACTAATTAAGGTTGGAATTCTCTAGTGTAGGGGTCAGTAATTAGAGATGAAACAAATAAGATCTATATCTATATTAAGGCCCCTAGGCACCAGAGATCCCATTTCATGTATCCACTTTGTTTCGTTCTGAGACCAAGATATTCATATTCAGAAGTACTCAAGAGCCTGCTCGGCTCCAGGGACTTGTTGAAGTTCAAAACACACTGTTTGACCTACCTTATCCAGGTGGCAAACATCTTGTGGTGAGTGAGGCTCTGGAGGGGGAGAACAAGTGGAGCACCCAACACAAGATTTTTGTTATCTATCATCACCAAGTCACTTTGAATGTGGAAGGTGTTCTTTAACACTGGGACTTTAATATTGTGTTTATGGTTACACTTGTTTTTATTTGTTCACTGAGAAACCAGTATATGTCATAGGGGTCATATTAGTTGCAGTCACAGCATTATTTCATTCATTGTGTTTGGTTTATAATAATTATATATGGTGTTAGCACCATTGAGATATTGCATTTATTATTGCTATTTCACACTAAATTTTCAGGTATTTTTACTTGTCTTCCAAATCACAGGGGTTTATTGGGCTCCTGTCAGAGGGAGGTGCATTCAGCTTTTATTCACGGTTTATTATACAATTTATTTATTTTTTCTGTACGTTATTGGGCACATTTTTTTTTCACTAAGTGTAGGTTGTGATCAAACATTGCAGAGGGAGGTGCGGTGCAGCAACATTTATACACTACCACTAGATCCCCAAGCGGCAGCGCAGCAAATTGATTAACACATCACAATTTAGGATAACAAGCCTCCTTCAAGGATATCTGTTCTGACACTAGTATGGGCTAAAATGCTAAATCTACCACAACCACGCTTTTTTTCAGGCTTCAGAGGCAGGAGGAATAGAAAAAAGCAAGAATGGAGTTCCACTTTAAATACTTATTGTGGAAGAATGTCACTGCAAGGGTTATCAAAGACGAATTCTCCTGCGCTCTAGGACTCAGACCGGTGGCGAATAGATGGAACCAGGCCTGGAGAATTGTCCACCAATGCATAAAGGGCTGTGGGGCTCCAAAACAAGGCTGGGGAAGCAATACTGCAGAATGAAATGAAAACGAGAAGCGCACCAACCTTGCGCATTACCTCAGTAACCAAAATTTATTAATTGTAAAAAATATATACTCACAAACAGCGAATTAAATCAGACATGCAAGTCCTCACAGGGACTTGAAGATAGCGTGAGTCCCATCAAGGGAATGGGTGTTCAGAATAACTGACGCGTTTCGAAGGGAGCTCATTGAGCTCTGATGAAGAAGGGACTCCCTTCGAAACGCGTCAGCTATACTGAACACCCATTCCCTTGATGGGACTCACGCTATCTTGAAGTCCCTGTGAGGACTTACATGCCTGATTTCATTTGCTGTTTGTGAGTATATATTTTTTACAATTAATACATTTTGGTTACTGAGGTAATGCGCAAGGTTGGTGCGCTTCTCGTTTTCATTTCATACTACAAGGGTTATGCCAGCTGGAGTGTTTACGTTCAGTAACCTGGGCAGTAGACATTAAAAAGAGGATGAAACTGTAGAACTGCTATACATTTGTTTTAATGTTATAAGTCAAGAATCATTTAAGTGCTTCTGATTGGCACAGTTATCCTAATGATTATGTAACATATTAATTGCTCTATCTTTTCAGTTCTTACAAAAAAAAAAATATTCTTCCCTACTTCTGCCCATCAGTGCCTTCATTTCAATGTGTTGTGTGCATGTCTAACAATCTCATCAATCTGCATTCTGGAAGCCCTGAATCTAATTTCCCAGCATCCTATGTGGAAGAACTTTCTGCTTGTTTTTTTTGACTGGATTATCCTGGGTTTCTGGGAAGAATTATCTGTATGAGCAAGGTAGATCAATTTGGGCTGGTGGGATTAAAGAAGGGAAGCCAATCAATTGGAAAGAGGGGGAGGGAATGCCTTGCTTATGTTACACATAATGTAACAATGAACAGCACCATGTCACACTGCAGTCCAAAGGGTTATGCAAACGCAACTCATAATCATAGAGCATCTCAGGAATGGGCAGAACAGTGGTCAATCAACAGAGGAAAGCGATATCACATGTGATTTCCAGAACTTTTAATCCAGTAAGTAAAAGATAGCTTTCAATGCACTACAGATAATAACAGCTTACTTTAAACAGAGTAAAGTATAAAATAGAGTTTGAATATATTTGCCTTCCATTCTACTTTAAGGATAAATAACTAGAAAAGTCCATAAAGACTTTTAGCTCAGACTCCAGTGTGCTTGATGTACTCAAGCTGCTCTTTGTAACTTTCTCATACTTCAATGGACAACAGGTTAAAAACAAAACCAACAGGGGTGTCTCTTTCTGACGAATATGCTCTAGGAGTATAGGTCCTGTGCAAATTATTCCTTGAAGTATAGGTTCTGCTTAAATAATTCCTTGAAGCACTGAGATCAGACAGTTAGAGTATGAAAGGTGATGTGTACTGCAGCTATTGTACTAAACCCAACCAAAGCTGACTCCAGTTGCTATCCCAACCTCACGCTTCAGGGAACCTGCTTAATTTGAGTGAGAGTTGTGGCAACACTGACACTTAGTGCTATCACTTGGAAACACAAGGGAAATTACCGGCACTTATCTCTGTTAGGTACTAAGCACTAGTAAATACAGATTAATTGTAAACGACTGGCTCCTAGTAATGAAAATTGTAGTGGAATGTGTAACAGAACATGTCCAGGATTATAAGATCACAGCTTTCTATTTTTTATACTGTTGTGGACTTTATGAGCTCTACACAAAAAAGAAATCAAAGACTTGTACCACTTGCTGCACTCACACAAGACAAATCTATTTACAAAAGGGCATGATTAAAACATTAAATGAATGCTTACTTGTGCAGAGACGATAAGAAAAGACATACAGAGACAAATACCAAAATAAACCACTGATGCCAGCTCAGACCTTAACCAGCATTTCAATTTTGATTGACTGTTGCCAAAGTACATGATGGCTTCTATCTTCTGTATAGTTCAATGGCAAGATGTATCCAACAGAATGTCCATTTTATGCAACTGCTACAGCTATTTTACAAAAAAAAAGCTTCTGTCCCAATGGTAAAGGGAAATATCCCAAATAGGTTAAAAGAGCAGTTTTTGAAGTGCAAATTGTACTAGCCCAAATCTGACCATTATAATACCCAGCTGCTGATCTAGGCCTGACTGCAAGAAGGTCAGAATTTGTCCCACAGAATATTTTCTTGTTTGACGACTTTTTGCCTTGCACCAAGCAAACCAAGTCTTCCATTTGTGATGCCAGGCTTTGCAGGAAGTGGACTTCCTGGCTTTCAAGATCGAGGGGATCACAGAATGAGAAGAGGCCCCTGACTCCTAAAAGATAAGTTCACCTTTTTGGTCAGAATTTCAAAAATAGAAGAGTTTTCCATTGCCATTTCTGGCCCAGCCATCCCAATGTGCTTTTCTCTCACTTACCTTATCTATAGGATGTTTAATTTTTTGTCAGTTTGTGAGATTTTGAACAGATTTTCAGATTGCATAATTTCCTGTAGATGGTCTCTCAGCATTCACTTCCTGTAGCCTCCCAGAAGCCTTCACTTATTTGTTGCATCACAGAAGAGGGTGTGATAGGGTGTGTTCACCACTCTGGACCACATCTCCCTCATTACAATACTACCTTCCTCTCATCAGCTACTGTATGTAGTACAAGGGTCTGTCTGATTTGATACAAATTGAACAGGTTGTTCCAGTGTGTCCGTCTAGTCCAATCTGATTGCATAGTGTATGGCCATCTTTATACACGTACATAGGAAGGAGTGGATGGAGACATTCAGTTGTCAGGCCCCGTTCACATCTCCACGCAGTGAAGACTCACATTCTTGCATGCATTTGTTTTGGGTATTTTAAAGCATTTTCACTCATCATGCATAGGGCAGCCCATTCACTTGAACTGCTGCTATAAACGCAACATTTTCCCCAGAACTTTTTTTTGGAGCAGAGCACCGGTGGGTTACTGAAGTTTTTGGTGTGTTTGCTGCACTTGGGCTGCCTTTAACATGTAATAACAACATAAATACAATGCATATTAGCAGCATGATTCCGAAGCGCATGGCAAAGCATGTATTTCCTGTGCAGATTGCAATGCGTTCAGAAACACACAGATGTGAATGGAGCCTCAACGTTCTGTGTAAACGCACTATTATTATTATACGTGATTTATATAGCGCCGACAGTTTGCTCAGCGCTTTACATTATGGTGGGAGACAGTACAGTCACAATACAATTCAATACAAGAGGGATTCGAGGGCCCTGCTCCTTGGAGCTTTCTAATTTCAGTTTCAGGCCCCATTCACACCTAGAGTATAGGGAGCGCATCTTTTTTGGCTTGTTTTTCCAGTGGCACACATAGGGCACCCAGTTGATCCCAATGGACTGCACAACACATGGCAAAGTAGCCCATGGTTTTTAGACAAATATTATTAAGATGAATTTGTGAGCCACTGGAGTCAGAAATCAATGTATTAGATCGCTGGAATTTTTCTCTCTCATAAGATGTGAATTCTATAAATCAATAAATAATTAACCGCGCTCTAATATTACCGTGCCAATGCTATATATTATATAATACCATAGCAATTCCACTAATTCATGTATGCTGTGATAATATCATTTTATCAACTTTTCAACTGGATTACCTGAATTAATCTTGTTATATTATCCTAGTGCTTAATAGAACTTAAAAATAAAAGGTGTGTAATTAAATCCAATGATGATATTTATGCAATGTGATTATCTCGTTAAAAATAAATATATAAATTCATAAAATTCACTGTGCAAGTGTGAAAATCAACTGAATATAAATAAATAAAAAAATAAAAAATTATATAAATTCATATGATCCAATGTGCAAATAGTGCAAAGCAAACAATAAATTGTATATATAATAGTGAAAAATAAATAAAATAATAAAGATAATTAAAAAATATATCAATTCATAAAGTTCAGCAGCAAAAATGTGCAAAAAAGAAAAATGTGCAAAAACGTTTTTAGGGTTCAGCAGGAAGAAGATGTTGGTGATATACTCTCCTTTTCAAGTTGCTTATGATGATGTGGATGAAAACCTACGAACTATCTTCTGAGTCTATGTAGACATGAGGTTTTCTCCCTCCTGGAGCCTCTCCTCACTTCAATGCTCAATGTATCCTCATATGACCCATAGAAGAAAGAAAATGAAGAAATATAGTGCATTGTTTTAAAAAACAACACGCATATAGAAATAAAACCGCAAGCTGCGGTGATGCTCAGCCTCTTAGGAGTGTTAACACACTCCGTCAGTACTCGCCGTAATGTCGATCCGATACGTAGTGACGTCACTGCCCCTCCCCAACACGTTGCGCCACAGTGAAAAATGTAGCTTCGTCTGGGGGATGTAGTATTTATTGAAAGTAGCCCATGGGTTATTTTGGTGCAATATTTTTTACTGTGCGTTTTGTTGCATCTGTCATCCACTTTTCCATGTTGCAAAATGTATACTTGTTTCTGTGTTTGGTGTGCCGTTAACAATTAATGACACTGAAAATGCAACTAGTTATTTTAGGTGTATTAATGTGGCCATACACTATACAATCTCATTGTATAATCTCCTTTAGATTTACCAAAACTATGTAATAGGAGGACACAGCAATCTATCCAATCACACTATATCCAATCAAGCAGGCCCTTGCATTACATCAGGGGTGTCCTGTGGGCTGCATGCGGCCTGAGCCCATCTGAAGGGACGCTGGGGTAGCCAGGCAAATGCACATGGGGAGAGATCCCGGGGATGGTGTGAAAAAATTGGTGAAGGGTGTGTAATAATGAAGCCAGTGCAAGATGTGTGTGCTAAGGAGATCAGCTGATAATCTGCTTTTGGGGTCCTACTGGCTCCTCTGTCCTTTGTCTACATTCCAGGAATTGAAAAAGCTTTCCAAGAAATCTACCAAGGGCTAAGGTAAGGTCTTGCTCTCCAGATAAAAAAGAGAGCTTGTATATTTTTGCAACTGAGGTACGTTAATGGTATATTGGTGCATAGGGGGCTGAATTTTATTAAAAAAAGTGAACTTAGACTTTAAGACCTGGGCTTCAACAGCCAAGCCATTAAGGCCAGTGACCCTGAAAAAGGGTTGTAAACTGGCCCTTGGGATAGAAAATTCAGCCAATCTGGAGGAGGACACAGAAATTCTTCCAAGAATCTAATCAGGTCAGCATATCACATTTGTCTGGCCCAGTCAGCTGCTATCAGTATCTGCACATAATCATGATCCTGTGGAGCAGACAAGGAAAGAGTTATAGGGCAGTGAATGCACAGACCAGTTTGTTTCCATCAGAGGATCTCTACGTCTGGAGGGAAACCTACATTGAAACATGAAGACAGAATCCTTTCTACTTCTTTTGCTGCAGTAAGACTTCTGGTTCTTCCATTGCTATACATCGCTGCTGTCACATTGTACTACTGGATGCTGAATGGAAGACCCTATAGTCAGGATGTCCAGCATTGTAGGGACAGCTACAACTCAGCCAACATAGCCTACTCATTGAATGAATCTTCACAGATTGGGTCACACCAGTGTTTATACCATAGTTCTGGACCTGAAAACGTACTAACACAGTCCACAGAGGTCTGGAAAGCATCACTATGCACAGCCCAGTTAGTTACATTTCAGGCAAGCCCTACAATCCTCCAATTCGGTGGGGTCTAGGTACGGTTTCTATAACTATTAAGGATATATTGACCCAGACAGCTGCGCAAAAGACTAGCTTAAGCAATGTGTAGAAGTGTAGATAAATACTTGATTGAAGAAAAAATAACCTTGAAATAAAAAGCTAGTAAAAAAGGTTAGATTTTTAAGAAGTCTATCCTCATGGAACACTAGCAAAAAAAACTGACACATGTTGGGAGTAGAAGAGATTTTATGAGGCTAGTCACTTTTTTGTTTTGATTTTTTGTTACACAATGTCAACATTCCTGGCAGTATAACGCAATGATCTCTGAATCATGTGTACCTCAGTGAACAAGAAAGAAAAAAACATTTTCCTTACGCATTTCCTGTCAAGCTTCACCAACCTGCCCCACTGCAGGAGGAACAAAAATGCTCTTCCGTTGGAATTTTACAACAAAGATTCATGTCATGAGAAGAGTGCAACAAATTTCAACATTTTACAGAGCAAACTTCTGACTATTAGCACTTGCAATAGGTCACTGCTAAGAATAACTACTATGTGACTAAATAGGTTAAATAGTCTCTCATAACAATAAAATAAAACATCTCTATTAAAGGATTACTAAAACGTTGAGCTCTTATGATCAGACATAAGAAAACCTGACTTTCATTCCTCCATATTAAGATGAAGTAAAACATTAGGTTTAAAGTAGTACAGTTACCAAGCAAATACATACAGTATCTGAAATACACATACAAATGGTTTAAATGTCAATATATTGCAAGCAGTCTTGTGATTCACATACAGATGCTGCTCAGCATAGCCAGCAGGCTGACACCATTTGTCCTACTTTTTGCAGCTCCCTGGTCACCTGCCTACTAAATGGACAACAAATAACCATCACACACTGCTAAGAACTTGCTTGTGTTCTTCTCCTTATGCCGAATACCTCATACTCAGACACGAGCGTCTGCAAAATATATTTGATTGATAGTACTATAACAATAAGGCTTCATGCACACTAGAAAAGCTAAAAACTGCTTTAGAAACGCTGGACAAAAAATGCTAATGTTTTAGCGATTTTTTTTGCCAGTGTTTAAGCTACATTTAGTAGCTGCAGCATTACGGAGCGGGGCCGCCATTGTTAAGGAGAGGGCCAGAAAGCTGTCCGCCACGTCCTTAACAACAGATGAGTCATCAGCTGTCAGCAGGGTAAAAATTAAAAAACCATTTCCAGCAATAAAAAAAATGAAAAAAAAAAAAGACATGGGGTCCCCCCCAAGACCCTTACGAGCATGCAGCCTGACAGGTCAGCAAAGGGGGGGACAAGCGACAGGCCCCCCTACTGAATCATATCAGGCTACATGCCCTCAACATGGAGGGGTGCTTTGGGGTAGGGGGTCGCCCCCTAAATCATCTTGTCCTCATGTTGATGAGGACAAGGGCCTCTTCCCTACAACCCTGGCAGGTAGCTGTGGGGGTTTGTGGGCAGGGGGCTTATAGGAATCTGTAAGCCCCCTTTAACAAGGGGGCCCCCAGATCCCACCCCCTCCTATGTGAATGAGCAGGGGTGCATAGTACCCTGGTATGGTATGGTTTGGGGGGGGCACTCACTCGCCACCCCTTTTCCTGACCTTCCAGGCTGCATGCTCGGATAAGGGCCTGGTATGGATTTTGAGGAGGACCCCACAACGTTTTTTCTTTGAATTTTGGCAACAATTTTTTACTGTCGCCAAAGGTCTTTTTTTTAAACAGACGATGACTGTTAAGGACGCGGTGGCAGGTTTCTCAGGGCTTCTCAGCCCTCTCCTTAACAAGTGAAAAAAAAAAACTCTGCTAAGCACTAGGCACCGGTGTTTAGCAGGGTTTAGGAGCAGTCAACTTTTTTTGCCAAAAAGCTGCTGCTCCAGAATGCACTGGCAGAGGGGTTTTTTTTCCTGCCACTAAACTCTCTTCCCAGAAAACACTGCTAAAAGCCCATGTGTGCATGAACACATAGGATAACACACAGGGGAGTTTAGAGGCAGTTAAAAAAAAAATGTCTGCCGCCCACGACAGCAGCTGTGAAAATGCCCAGTGTTCATGAGGCTTAAAAGCTGAAGGCTCACAGTACACACAGCTCACACATAACCGTACAGTCCTAGTCAGCTTTCTGCAGTAAAGGGAATGCTGGTAATAGTGATATAGATATAAGCTAGGTATACTTTACAATACCATTAGTCTAAGTTCACCTTTCGTAACATGTTACACGTTACACTCAGCTCCCCGAGCTCGCTGTCACAATTTAAAAAAAATGGGCCCACCTGGCTACGTCATTCATTCACAGAGTTCTGTGACTGTGAAAACTACAAGTACCAAAATCCTTTGCGGCTGTCGGCTTGCAGGTTCTCAATTAGCTACCAGGGTGTTGTTGAGCACTCTAGATAGTTAATTGAGTCTTCCTCTCATTGTGCAACTGTCTCAGGTACATGCAAACAGCTTACAAAGGCTGCCTGCAAGAGCCCTGTATTGCACCTGAGATCTACTGATTGCAGGTGCAATGCTTTGCAGGCTCATAGGAATAAATAAATAAATAAATGCACATTTTTTTTACTTGCAAAAAATATGCTTTTTTTTTTTTTTTTTTTTCATTTTACAAAAGGTGAACTTAATTATTTTTAATTAATATATAACTGGACTACCTGGTTGTTTAACTATAACTGGTTGTTTTTCATATCTGCTTGGAGTTCTGTGTTTACAGTGAAAGAAGCCCAAGAAACAGTGCAGATTTATACGTTTTATTAAGTGTTCTTGCAAAGAACACTTATTGTTATTTCATTTTATACTGTAATACTTGCAACATATACGCCAATCATTTTTTCCAATTCAATATGGTTAGAGAGAGATGTTAGTAGAATGGTATGTAAAATTAAATTACATATTAAATTGTTTTGCTTAGGGAAATGTGTTCCCTCTTTATTCAGTTTCACCCCACCTTGTAATGAGTATGGCAGGCTTAAATTAGGACAAATTGTTTAGGGATCTGAGAGTTAAGAATAGACCTTGTCATATGCTCATTTACATACCCATATGTCAGAACCTTTGTGCCTACAATGTGCAACACAGGTGGCAGGTACTTTAACGATGAGGAACATTGTAAATCTCTACTGCTATAGACACTGTCACTTGTCACTGAACCACAGCTTGCCTCATGTCACATCAGCAAAGTCTGTGCTGGTATGGAGTATTGTCTGACCAAAAGATAACCCTAACATTACAGTAACCAAGTAATTTTATAACAAATCCAATGTAATTTATTTACAGATATTAGTGTGTTTAGCAAAAGAAAAGACTTTATACATCATACTAACACTGCAATGAGAGACGTTTATGGCTACTGTCAGCCCTTAGTGTAGTGATTTTTGACTCATTATTAAAAAAAATAATATTCCTCAATAGAAAGTTATAAGGCCAGCTGTTATCTGTCAGAAGTTTGCAAGACCAGGTGTCTGCCTGATGAGGAAACGTTAACAATTGGAATTGAATGCAGAATAACCTATTTAGATTTACAATAGAGTCATATAACATCCCACCTTGGGAACAGCTAACATTAGGCAAAAAGAGGCATAAATGACAATTGTGGGACTCTATTCGCCTTTACAAACAGCTTTGGGAGACTGGACAGAAACAATGCAAGGCCTTGCAGAATATTTACTAGCCAAACAAGCCATCAAGGATGTCACAATTGCCTATTCAGAACAGGAGGTCAATATCCCGGAAATCAACACTTATCAGTTGAAGTGAATCCGATGTCTTAGGGAAAATCAACCGAGTGTTTACGTGATTAAACAGACAATAGGCCAGTTGACTAGATACTTCCTAAGCCACATCTCCATGAATTTTGCACTCAGCTCATGAGGAAAGACTTAATTTAATGTGACAAAATGATGGCATATAACTCAACTGAAATATTCTTGAAACCATATGTATACACTATGACACCAAGGTCAATTTAATAAAGGTGGATACTACAAAAGGATCAACTGAATATCATTAAGTCATAAGGACATACGAGATGGTTTGTGATTTGGAGTAAACTATATTTCAAAATAAAGATGCAACAACACATGTGCCTACATCAAGATGTAGAGAGAGATATGACATATATCACATGATGGACTGGAATTAAATGCACAAGATCTGATTTAATACCGTAACAAATTATGGAAATATTATATGAAGATCTACCATTTCAGGACAAAGGTCAAACATCAAAACACAACTCTCATATAAGGAGGATGAGCTGCTAAATCAACTAATATATATATATATATATACACACACACCTTATTCAAAAGAGATATTGAGAAAAGCTATTTTCATATCTCATCAGGACACATAATTTTATCAATAGAGACATACTTCAGATAAAAGATGAGTCATCATCAAGATTCCATTTCATTCATGGTATTTGACAGCCCCCAATGGACAGGTAAAGAACTTCCAGAATAAACAGCATTCTGACCGTCCAATCATCAAATACTATGGGAGGTCTTACAAGACAATGGACATTTACCATATATATATGCGTGACTCTCATGAAGGAAAAAGGACAACTAGAAAAAAAAAAACTGGAAAAAACTTGGAAAATCTACAAAAACAGAAACTTACCTTGAAATCTTGCCTGCTGACTTTGAAACTATTTTTGGAAACCTGCTATTTTTGAAAAACCAATTTTCTGCTGCTGATCCCAATTTTGGTCCTTAGTGACAAGAGACATTTTTTTTTTACCAACTGCAATTCCACCTGAAGACCTCAGAAAATGTAATTCTGGGAGTGGTGAAAACTGTATCAGAATATCACAACTTTTTATACATTTAAAACTGACTAGAGCCTTAATCATATTTTATAGAGCTGGTTAGAGTAAGATTGCGCATATCTACATAAATTGCATGGTGTACGGAGATTAACTGACTAATGATTGTTCTAATGTTTTGGGTACTGATATCATATTGTGTACTAACATATTTGAAGTGTTTTTCTGTGCATTTTATCAGGAATACTTTCCTAATCCCCTTCGGCCGTGGGAATTGGAAATTATACCTTGAGCACTCACCATTAGGTACTAACCACTAAGAACTGTTTTATCATTGTGTTATTATTATTATTATTATTATACAGTATTTATAAAGCGCCAATAGTTCGCTCAGCACTGTACATTACAAAGGGAGACTGAACATGTGACAGAACAATACCAATACAATGCAAAACATGAGGGGATCAAGGGCCCTGCTCTTTCGAGCTTACAATCTAGGAGGGAGGGGGTGGTGGCACAGGAGGAGATAGCTGTGGGGGATGGAGTGGTAGGAAGAGTGGAGGAGGTCGGCAAGTTAGCAGGGGGTGGGGTAGGCTTCCCTGAAGAGATGGGTTTTCAGGGTGCGCCTAAAGGAGAGGAGAGTAGGTGATAATCTGATGGGTTGGGGCAGGGAGTTCCAGAGGATGGGTGACACCCTGGAGAAGTCCTGGAGGCGGGCATGGGAGGAGGAGACCAGGGAACTAGAGAGAAGGAGGTCTTGTGAGGAGCGGAGTGTGCGTGCTGGGCGGTACTTGGATATTAGGTCGGTGATGTAGTTCGGGGCAGTATGGTGGACAGCTTTGTACGTCAGCATTAGGATTTTGAATTTGATCCGTTGCGCAATCGGAAGCCAGTGGAGGGATTGGCAGAGGGGGGTGGCGGAGACAGAGCGGTTGGAAAGGTGAATGAGTCTGGCAGCCGTGTTCAGGATGGACTGAAGAGGGGATAGCCAGCGGCGAGGCAGGCCAGTGAGGAGGGAGTTGCAGTAGTCGAGTCGTGATATGATGATATATATATTTTGTATTTTATTCCCATAGAGGGTATTGTAATATATCTTTGATTGTGTGTAAGGAAATACTCATCACCAGTAGTTCCGTTTCTATTAATATATATATATATATATATATATAAAAATATTTGTACATAAATAAATTATTTATTTATCAAATCGGCAATATTTGTGTATATGGTAAGAAATCACATTGGTGAAAAAAACTAAAAAATTATAGCGTGGTGATAAACTATTAGGTGCCCATACTATTGGATTATTAATTAAGTTATTTGCCGTTTTTAACAGCTGGAGGCACTGCATTACATTGTTTACGGGAGTCGGACACCACCCAATTTATTTAGAATTAATTATCTCAAAATCCACCACAATATTCAGCATAGTGGCTTTTAAAAAGTATTACAAAATGAATGGTTTTTCTGTTTTTCAGTATAGAATGTGGACAAGTGGAGCTTTTGCAGTCCATTTGTTCATTCAAAATAGTGTTACCAGCTATTACTAGCAGAGCTGTTCCTTGTTTTCTGCAAAAAATTCCATGTTTCGCAATCTGTAGTCTTCAAATAATGAAAACAATCTAATGTGAAGTGTTTTCTGGAATCTTGCATATGTTGGCTAATATTTAGACATATAGACAATAGACGTTTTTCTAATAGATGGGAAAATTTGAACTTTGGCAGAAAGTTCAACTCGCTGCCCCCTTCCCTATCTTTACTCTCCCTGCAAGCTTGTATACTGTAGCTGCGAATGGCTGATTTAGTATTTTCAGAAAGCCCATGGGAAATCTTATCATTGTTGCATGCAGATTAGACAACTATATACAGTATTCATTATAATTAATATAATACTGGATTGTTTAGTGGAATTTGTGATGACAGACCCAAGTGAAGGCCAAATTCAGCACCCAAAAATAGCTCTGTTTTGAAAGAGTTGCTTTTTACTATGTAGGCCAAGCACTCATTAAGTCAGGGGTGCTGAACCTGTGGCCCACAGAGCTCTCTGGTGTGGCTCTCGACCCAAAACCAAGGAAGCACATGCATCGGAGTGCATTGAGCCGGAGTCAGCAGTGAAGGAAGCAGGCAACTGCGGAGGGAGCAGGAGGCGCATAACCTGATGCTTCCTCTGTAGCACTGACTCCTGTCCCAGGCGGAGTTATAACAAGTGAACTTTCCCTGGGACTAGCAGCCTAGAGAGTGATGCCAGCAGAAGCTGGAAGAGGAAAAATAGGTCGGCATATTAAACAACACATATGCTTTTGCAGTGGGCATATTAGCACCTCTAAAAGGATTAACTATTAGGCTGCTTTTACACTGATCCATGGGTGCAGCGCAGTGCGCCTGCAGGTTTCCTGCGTGTTAGCTGCACTGAGCCACAGACTTTCATTATATCCTGTGGGTTTGGTGCTCCTAATAAAAGTCTATGGCAAAGCACAGCTTAACCCACAGGAAAGCTGCAGGTGCACTGCACTGCACCCGCGGTACCACTAAACCACAGCGCATCAGTGTGAAAGCAGCCTTATAGGGGACTCAGAACACTAAGGGCTTGTTTAAATTTGCAGTTTAGGAGGTGATAAAACCCCACAGATGAGATGCGTTTTTCCCACCCCCCAACCACTGGCGTAGCTCCAGAGGTACCACAATTTCCCTCTCCATTTTCCTCCTGCAAGTTGGCTTCTCCTCCTCTCCCTCCACTGGATTTAAAATTCTGAACTATTTCATATCATTGTGGCCCACAACCAGTTACCAAATCACTTAAGTTGCCCTTCAAAAGGTTGAGCACCCCTGCATTAAATCCTAATGCTGGCTTTTAAACTATAGTATTCATAATGAGCTGTAAAAATGCTTTGAAAAGCACTCTGTGACCTCTCTATTTGTAGTCAGAATTCTAAGAAAAAATATTACCGCTTTAAATTTTTATCAAAAATAAAACATAGATTCACTATTCAAAGAGCAGTCTGGAGCTGGAAGAGAAAAAAGGGAAGTTGCTTTTGTAAAAGCAGTAAATGCAGGGCTATTTTTCAGCTGAAACTTGGTGGAACTCAGTTCTACTACTTCTGGCTCAGGCCCTCTGCTCCCTGCTCACCACTATTACAGTTTGCCTCCGAACAGCTTCCACAGATCTGATCTCCTGAGTGGCTACCACTGAGTGCAGGATGGGGAAAAGGGAGATGCAGATGTCCAGGGTGCAGTGCTGATACTGACACCCTCACTGGATCAATTCCTTGCATGTGAGAGAGGTGGCGCTATATATATATGTGAGAGAGGTGGCGCTATATATATATATATATATATATATATATATATACACACATACACACATATACACACACACACACACACAGTTAGGTCCATATATATTTGGACACAGGCACAATTTTAGTTTTTTCAGGTATTTACCAAAACATATTCAAGCTATAGTTATATAATGAATATGGGCTGAAAGTGCACACTCTCAGGTTTATATTGGGGGTATGCACATCCAAATTGGAGAAAAGGTTTAGGAATTACAGCTCTTAAGAGTAGCCATCCCCCCTTTTTCAAGGGACCAAAAGTAATTGGACAAATTAATAAAAAACAGTTTCATGGCCAGGTGTGGGCTACTCCTTCGTTATTTCTTCATCAATTAAGCAGGTAAAAGGTCTGGAGTTGATTCTAAGTGTGGTATTTGCATTTGGAATCTATTGCTCTGAACCTACATCATGCGGTCAAAGGAGCTGTCCATGCAAGTGAAACAGGCCATTCTAAGGCTTCAGAAACAAAACAAATCCATCAGACAAATAGCAGCAACATTAGGAGTGACCAAATCAACAGTATGGTGCATTCTGAGGAAAGAAGAACGCACTGGTGAGCTCAGCAACATAAAGAGGCATGGACATCCACGGAAGACAACAGTGGTGGATGATCGCAGGATCCTCTCTATGGTAAAGAAAAACCCATTCACAACATCCAGACAAGTCTACAATCAAGAGAAGACTTCACGAGAGCAAATACAGAGGGTTCACCACAAGGTGCAAATCATTCATAAGCCTAAAGAATAGAAAAGCCAGATTAGACTTTGCCAAAAAATATCTAAAAAAGCCAGACCAGTTCTAGAAAAGCATCTGTACCAAAATGACGGGAAGAAAAAAGTGTGGGGAAGGCTTGGAACAGCTCATGATCCAAAGCACACAACGTCGTCTGTAAACATAGTGGAGGCAGTGTGATGGCATGGGCATGCATTGCTTCCAGTGGCACTGGGTCATTGGTGTTTTTTGATGATGTGACAGAACACAGAAGCAGCCTGATGAATTCTGCAGTGTTTAGAGAGATACTGTCAGCCCAGATTCAGCCAAATGCAGCAAAGTTGATTGGACAGCGCTTCACAGTACAGATGGATAATGATCCAAAACACACTACAAAAGCAACCCAGGAGCTTTTGAAGGAAAAGAAGTGGGATATTCTGCAATGGCTGAGTCAATCACCTGATCTCAACCCAATTGAGCATGCATATCACTTGCTGAAGGCAAAACTAAAAGGCAGAAAGACCCACAAACAAAGAGCAACTGAACACAACTGCAGTTAGAACCTGGCAAAGCATCAGAAAGGAGGAAACCCAGCCTTTGGTAATGTCCATGGGTTCCAGACTTCAGGCAGTCATTGCCAGTAAAGGATTCTCAACAAAATATTAAAAATGTACATTTTATTTATGATTATATTAATTTTATCCAATTACTTTTGGTCCCTTATATATATACACACATATACACACACATACATACACATATATATATTTAAAGAGCAGCTCTTTGCTTTATTACGTCGGGGCATGACAAATTTGCTTTTAGTTTAGGAGCCAGTTTTTTTCATGCTGCCTGCTCCCAGGTCCAGTGCAAAGATTTGCACCCCACCCTGGTGTACTGCTGTATCCCCCTCCCCCCTCATCCAGTCACCCCATGCTGGTATTGCTAGCCCACCCCCTTCAAGCTACCCCACACTAGTACTGCTGTACCCCCCCCCCACTTACTGTCCTCCAGCCACCCCATGCTACACTGCTAACCCACCACTCCATCACCGTTCTCCTACCACCCCAATCTGGTACTGCTATTACAACCCCCCCATCTTCCAGCCAGCACCTGAGGTAGTCAGTGTGGAAGAATAGCGCAGGCCTGCCTCTCCCCCGCACTCCTAAGTATAGCCAACCTGGGGGAAGTGAAAGCAAGGATGAACTGGCCCGAGCTGTCAGGAGAAAGTGGGCAGCGGCCACTAGTTTGTGGAGGGTGGAGACCCATCAGTGAATGGGCTGACAAATGCCCAGGCACCAGGACGCAATTTCTATTGGCCATGGTGACCTGTCCCCTGGGATTTGTCAAGCCCTGGTGTATATTACAGTCTGCCCATAGTAGGGCCAAGAGTGCACATTTTTTTTAAATATCCAAAATATACTACTACTCACACTAAATAAAAGGGTTTTTTTTTAAATTACCCTGACCTTTGACCATAACCTGGATCAAGTCCTGATCTAGCCATTTTATCTTTGTTTTAATTTTTTTTACACACACTTTTTTTTGTTCACATTCTTCTCTTCTGACTAGGAGAAAAAGATACAATGTATCTTTCTCCATACAGAAGGAAACATTGTACAGGGTGGGGGATTTTATTGATCCATCACTGTGATAGCCAATCACAGCAATCATGGAACAAGAGTCCGTCCTCCAAGCCCTGAATCATTAGTAAACCACCTGGAGCTATTTGTGACAGCTCTGTTTTGATGCTGGGAGCACGCACAAACATAGATGAGCATATATGCAGCACCCTTTAAGAAGGCCCACTTCCACATATATGTGTTACGCCAACAGCAACAGTTTAATAACTTAACCACTTGCCTACTGGGCACTTATACCCCCTTCCTGCCCAGGCCAATTTTCAGCTTTCAGCACTTTGAATGACAATGATAGGCACACTGATAGGCAGCACTGATGAGGTGGCACGGATAGGCAGCACTGATGAGCACTGATAGGCGGCACGGATAGGCATCACTGATGGGCACTGATAGGCGGCATTGATGAGCTGGCACTGATGAGGCGGCACTGATTGATGCTGTACTAATATGCAACAATGATGAGCACTGATAGGCGGCACTGACAGGCGGCACTGATGGGCACAGGTGGGTGATCATCAGTGCCCTTAATATTGGTGCTGATCCATCCTCTGACAACTGGCGGTTATCTGCAGTACTTTCCTCATGCTATGATAGCAGGAAGAAAGTGCCCAATAACCCACAACTGCATTTACCGGTGATCTGCTGTGTCATTGGACACAGCTGATCACGTGGTAAAAGGCAGCTGTGATTGGCCTTTTACCACATCACATGATCAGCTGTGTCCATAGGACAGAGCAATCATGGAGATCACCGGGTGAGCGTCCCCGGAGGCGCACTGGAGTGCGTATTCTGGGAGGACGTCATATAACGCCCTCCTAGAACTGGACAACCACGCTGTAGCCATCATTCAGCTATAGCACAGCTGGAAAGTGGTTAAAGTGATTGTAAACCCTCTCATATACCCAGTGTGGTGAATAGCCTCAGATGAAACACAGAGGTGGAACAAATACTCCTACATAAGTTTTACTTATTTATTTGCAGTCTTCTCTTTCAAAGTGCTGATTTTAGGTAAAATCCATCTGTATTTTTCAGTATCACAGAGGAGGGGGTAGGGAGCTGCAGTTAGAACTGACTTGAAGAAATGGGCACACCCTCCTCCACACAGAAGCTATGTTCTGAATAGGCAAGCTGTCTGCTTAGCTCTCTCTCTCCCCCTCCCTCTGACACAAATTTATCTCATTTGTTGGGAAAACTTCTCAGAAGTGACACATGCTAATAACAGAGGAATGAAGCACCGGAGAGAAAGGACACTTAGAGATTTGGAGAGAGACAAGTACCATTTAAACTCCAGACTTTCTGCATTAATTCATGGTCAGGGGCAGACTGACCATTTGGAAACTCGAGATGCCCCTGGTACCTTTTTCATAGGCTTTTTTGAGTTTGGGCAAGGACACAGGGGCCCCATGATCCCCTATTGCCCGGTGGCCCCATGAGTTGTCAGTCTGCCCCTGTTCATGGTTAACACAGTATAATACACTATACTACTATATATATATATATATATATATATATATATATATATATATTGTAGAACTGCAAGTTACTAATCTAAACTAGTAAAATTTAGTTCAGCAAAAGGTAGTGTTCAAGGTGTTAGCACTGAAAATAAACCACAGAGAGGAGTTGTTTCAGATTCAGCAGATGAAAACGTGATTCAATTTTTGTTTCTTACAAGGATGGCAAGGAGGAAATGTCAAAAACAACTCCCACTTCAAATCATTTCTCCATAAATCATTAACAAAAGTTCTGTTTCGAAAAGATCAAAACAGGGAATCACATCACAGTACATTTTGTTTGTTTGCCGTGTAGAGTCCTGACATTAATGCTCTCATTTTCTCAACTACAAGTAGGAGACGTAACACATACTGACAAAAGAACAATGCAGAATTGATTCTTATTTGGAGAAAGCCATAACTGCCAAACATTTATGAAGTAGAGATTTGCCCGTTAATTAACAGTCCTTACAATGGTAAAAGTAGTACCAGGTTGTTTATTCCAACAGTATGTATACCTTTTTTTTCAGAAAATAAATGTAAAATGTATAGCAAAAATGTTTTTTTTTGTTTTGGAAGAGGTTAAATACCCTGCCAGGTTTTTTTTGTTTGCCCTGTGTCCCCATGGGAAGATTTCACTTTTTGTTCCAGAGACACACCAGAAAGCTCCCCAAAGTAGAATTCCCCTCCACAGTTGTCATGGGAACAGGTGTGCCCATTGCAAGACTTACTTTCACTTCTTGTTATGGTGATCACTCTAAAAATAGGATTATTGACTTGCCTGTAAAATCCTTTTCTTAACATCACAGGTGATTGGACAAATAGAAAAGCTGAAACCCAAACCTGCATAACCTCTCCCACAATGTCTCAGTTTGTTAGCAGCAATATGGGAATGGTCACTTCCACAGAGGGGAGGGTCCTTTGCTCTGTGATGTACTCCAAGAAAAGGAGTTTACAGGTAAGTAAAAAATCCTGTTTTCTGTATTGTACATTACAGGACACAGGAAAAGTATTCTTAGACCATTAAGATGTCCAAGAGCAGCTAACAAGATTAACCCCCCCCCCCCAAAGAAAAAAAAAGACAGCAGAGTGAACATTTACAGGAAGGGGGGACCTTCTCTTTCAGGCCATATGGATTGTCAGAGTTTTTATGAAAAAAAAATATATTTTATAATTTTTAAATTGGGACTATATGAGACAAATTCCAAGTAAGTTCAGAGACAAATGTCTTAATTTCCATATAACTGTCAACCAGATTGTTTCTTGGAAAAAAAACGTTGTGGATGAGTCAAGAACCCTTTTAGTCTCTGAATAGACCAGGATGATCAAGTAAACATCTTGTTCGGCTAAAATTGTCTCATGGTTACAGGGCTTTAACAAATCAACTAGTTTTATGACCAAGGAAAACTGCAGGATGCATTTAAACTACACCTCTATGTTTACAATGACCTTCAGGTCACACACATGGTATTGTGGACAAGGCTAGCATTCTATGGCAAGATACATAGACTAGCTTTCTCTCTATTGTACTGATTAGCAGGAAAACAAACCTTGCGTACACAGCTGGCTATTGTTCCAAAGATTGGGCGATATTGTGTGAGAACTTGATAACAAAAAGTCAACCTGTGAGAAACCGCCTGAAAAGAAATTACACTTTTCAAGAGTTATCACGTAAAACTGAGATTAAAGATTAAAGACTACAGTTGTGTCCAAAATTATTCAACCCCCAATGCTGTAAAGGGGTTTAGGGACTATAGTGTACATTTGGAATTGTATTCAGAATCAAATCCTACAAGGACGTTGTAACTACCCAAATGCAACTAAAATGACATCAATTGTTTATGTAATACAGTAGTAAATGGTTCTTATGTGGTTTCTTCATTGCCACAATTATTCAACCCCTTAAAGACTACCACTCTGAAGAACAGAGGTTCATACAGGTGCTTTCCATCAGGTATTGAAAACACCTGTGGATGTCACCGAGCAGCAATCAAGCATAATAAGCACCAATTAGGCAGCTTTAAAATGACTGTGATACTCAGCTCCTTCTAGACATTTACTGGTGTGGTTACAAACATGGTGAAGGCAAGAGAATGGTCCAGGAAGACAAGAGAAGAGGTGATTTCTCTTCACAGGAAGGGCAATGGCTATAAGAAGATTGCAAAGATGTTAAACATACCAAGAGACACCTTAGGAAGCATCATTCACAAATTCAAGGCAAAGGGCACTGTTGAAACGCTACCTGGTCGTGGCAGAAAGAAGATGCTGACTTCGACTGCTGTGCGCTACCTGAAGCGTAGAGTGGAGAGAAGTCCCCGTGTGACTGCTGAGGAACTGAGAAAAGATTTGTCAGATGTGGGTACAGAAGTTTCAGCCCAGACAATAAGACGCACACTGCGTAATGAAGGCCTCCGTGCCAGAACTCCCAGGCGTACCCCCTTGCTGTCTCCAAAGAATAAGAAGAGTCGACTGCAGTATGCCAAAAGCCATGTGGACAAACCACAAAAGTTGTGGGATAGTGTTCTGTGGACTGATGAAACAAAATTAGAACTGTTTGGGCCCATGGATCAACGCTATGTTTGGAGGAGGAAGAACAAGGCCTATGATGAAAAGAACACCTTGCCTACTGTGAAGCATGGTGGAGGGTCAATCATGCTTTGGGGCTGTTTTGCTTCTGCAGGTACAGGGAAGCTTCAGCGTGTGCAAGGTACCATGAATTCTCTTCAGTACCAGGAGATATTGGATGGAAACGTGATGCAGTCCGTCACACACCTGAGGCTTGGGAGACGTTGGACCTTTCAACAGGACAATGATCCCAAGCATACCTCCAAGTCCACTAGAGCATGGTTGCAGAGGAAAGGCTGGAACATTTTGGAGTGGCCATCGCAGTCACCAGACTTAAATCCGATTGAGAACCTCTGGTGGGACTTAAAGAAAGCAGTTGCAGTGCGCAAGCCTAAGAATGTGACTGAACTGGAGGCCTTTGCCCATGAAGAATGGGCGAAGATACCCGTAGATCGCTGCAAGACACTTGTGTCAAGCTATGCTTCACGTTTAAAAGCTGTTATAACTGTAAAAGGATGCTGTACTAAGTACTAAGATTGAATGTCACTTGGGGGTTGAATAAAACTGATAATGCTGTGAGCACAGAAAAGACATTTGTGGTTATTTCATTATAACTGTTATGTTATATTTGTCTGACCTACAAGTGCCTCTTTAATGTAAATGTAAGCAAGATGACTGAATGATCAAAAGCAATGTCAAACTGGCCAAAACACTCAATTTCAGTGGGGGTTGAATAATTTTGGACACAACTGTAAAAGAAATTTAAGAATCAAGACTCTTGTCCATCCAGATGTATATACGGGTGCATCTCAAATTAGAATATCATCAAAAAGTAAATTTATTTCAGTAATTCAAGTGAAACTCATATATTATAAAGATTCATTACACACAGAGTGATATATTTCAAGCATTTCTTTCTTTTAATTTTGATGAATATGGCTTACAGCTAGTGAAAACCCAAAATTCAGTATCTCAGAAAATTAGAATATTGTGAAAAAGTTTAATATTGTAGACTCATGGGGGTTTATTTACTAAAGCTGGAGAGTCCAAAATCAGACTCCCTTCTGCATAGAAACCAATCAGCTTCTAACCTCAGCTTGTTCAATGAAGCTTTGGCAATGAAACCTGGAAGCTGATTGGTTTCTATGCAGAAGGGAGTCTGATTTTGGACTCTCCAGCTTTAGTAAATAAACCCCATGATGTCACACTCTATTCAGCTAATTAACTAGTAAACACCTGTAAAGGATTCCTGAGCCTTTATCAGTAGTTACATCATGGGAATCTTAGGGAAGACTGCTGACTTGACAGTTGCCCAAAAGACAGTCAAGACACAAAATGTCATTGCTTAAGAAGCTGGCTGTTCACAGAATGCTGTATCCAAACATATTAATAGAAAGTTGAGTGGAAGGAAAAAGTGTGGTATAAGGTGCACAAGCAAAAAGGGATAACAACAGTCTTGAGAGGATTGTGAAGCAAAGGCCATTCCAAAATGGACTACAGCTGGTGTCGGTGCTTCAAGAGCCATCACACACAGACGTATCCAGGTCATTGCCTACAACTGTCACATTCCTTGTCTTACCTGGGTTAAGGAGACAAAGGACTGGACTGTTGCTCAGTGGTCCAAAGTCCTCTTTTCAGATGAAAGTAGATTTTGCATTTCATTTGGAAATCAAGGTCCCAGAGTCTGGAGGAAGAGTGGAGAGGCACAGAATCCAAGTTGCATGAGGTCCAGTGTGAAGTTTCCACTGTCAGTGATGATCTGGGGAGCCATGTCATCTGCTGGTCTTGGTCGACTGTGTTTTATCAAGTCCAAAGTCAGCACAGCCCTCTACCAAGAAATTCTAGAGTACTTCATGCTTCCCTCTGCTGACCAGCTTTATGGAGATGCTGATTTCATTTTCCAGCACAACTTGGCACCTGCCAACGCTGCCAAAAGTATAAATACCTGGTTTAATGATCATGGTATCACTGCGCTTGACTGGCCAGCAAACTCACCTGACCTGAACCCCATAGAGAATCTGTGGGGTATTGTGAAGAGGAAGATGAGAAACACCAGAACCAACAATGCAGATGTGCTATCAAAGCAACTTGGGCTTCCGCAACACCTCAGTAGTGCCACAGGCTGATCGCCTCCATGCCACACTGTACTGATGCAGTAATTCATGCAAAAGGAGCCCTGTTCAAGTATTGAGTGCATACTATACTGTACATGGACAACTTTTCAGTAAGCCAACATTTCTGTATTAAAAATCCTTTTTTTTATTGGTCTTGTGTAATATTCTGATTTCACTGTTCAACAGGTAAAAAGTTTTGGGCATAAAATTAGCTAATCTTACATAATTTTGGGGTGCTGAAAACGAAAATGACCCTAAAAAATGTTGATTGGCTCTAGTTTCCATGATATATTCACCCATCTAATGACGTAAGCCATTCAAAATTATGATGCAACTTCAGCTGCATATTGCGCAATTGATACTGGTGACCAATAGAAAATTGCATGTATACTGAGATGATGCAATATTAGCCTTTAATTGCATCACTTCACTGCATAAAAGCTGCAGTATCTGTAGCTGATTGTAGTTCGACAGCGTCTTTACATTTCGTTTTATGCTTATATAGGCTACTCAGTAATGCCTCGAACTTGTGTGAATAAAGCAGATAATTTCTGCTATATCTGCGGTGAAATAACTTTTATCTCACAAAAAAGGAGGATAACAGGAATGATTAAGAAAGCCTACAACTTGTATTTTGGCTGCAAGATAGGAGACCAGGACAAGAGCTGGGCACCACATATATGCTGCAATTCTTGTGGGACGGCACTGGAGCAATGGTTGAATGGAAAAAAGGCATCTATGCCTTTCGCTGTGCCAATGATTTGGAGAGAGCCAACAGATCATGTTAGTAATTGTTACTTTTGTATGGTGCCTCCAATTGTAAAAGGGCTAAATAAGAAGAAAAAGTTATCTGTGCACTATCCAAATATTCCATCGGCAATACGTCCAGTTCCTCATGGAGAGGGGCTACCAATTCCTAAAGCACCAGAATCCTTCGTGGTTGAGTCAAGTGAGGAAGAACCTGAAGCGTGTAGTCACGTGCAGTTGTAAGAGATAGCCCTTTCCTCGAATACAAGAGAAAAGCCAAGAGAAGCAAAACCGACACAAACTGAAGACAAAACTAGTGAGAATCCTAAGTATTAAAATGATTCAACTTAGCTTATGGCTATAATTTTTCTTGGTAATCCTATGCAATATATTATGCCATTTAGGCTTTGTTATGTAGTCAATATCACTTGCTTTATATTTGTGGAAAGACATCTATCTATATAATTATTGTGCATTATGTAGTCATTACGCCTATAGTAGAAAACTTTCCGTTTACAGAAAAACTAGAGCCAATTGACAAATTTCATTGTTATATTTGAACTCAGAATGTGAAATTCATTAAGAAATGGATCCTTTTGTTTCCAAAACTGGCAAAAAATAAAAATTTGTTGAACAGTGTTTTCAGAGATACTGAATTTTGAGTTTTCACTAGCTGTAAGTCATGATCATCAAAACTAAAAAAAAGAGATGTTTGAAATATATCACTCTGTGTGTAATGAAGCTATATAATATATAAGTTTCACTTTTTTAATTCAATTACTGAAATTACAGTTTATGCCTTTTAGATAAAATAGCATTGTTAAATCTTTATAAAAATACTTTTTTATAATTCAGACCTCAGGATAGACATTTCTAATCCTACGGTGCCATCCTCTGGTCAGGTCAGGTATTGATTTATTACACAAAATATTAATCAGTAACCTGGCTGACCAATGAGAAGGAAGATTACACCCTCTGGGCGTGTTTTAGGAGTGTATTGTACTCCACTAAATTTAACCACTTATTGACTGCATCACTTAGATGTGCACCAGCAAGGCGACTCTCTTGCACTGGATCATGTACCTAGTACATGATCCAGATCTTACAAGTATTAGGAGCGTGCGGGCACACCAGCCACCCCAGCTTTGCTGTGATTAGAAACAGCACAAGCTGATCAGTGGGTCCCCGCCAATGAATGACGGCCAGGACCCGATGAACAGTGAAGAGGCTTATAGGTGTTTTGCTTGGTCTATCAAGGTTCTTTTGTGGTACAAGCCAAGGAAACAATTAAAACTCTGTAGTGTAATAATGTGCTCTACTAAACAGAAAAGCTGCACATACAACTGCAGAAAACACAAATCATAACAATGTAGTATAACAAAACAAGCATACAACATAAACATGCTAGAAATATCGTTCCCAGCGAACGAGCATGTACAATGTATTTGATGCATAAGTATACTAATCAGCTACTTAACTTGGTTTCTTGGTGATGGAATCATTGCAATGTTCTTTCAAAGTCCAACTGCTTCCTCATCTGTCTTCAAAACAAGTGTGTCTTTCCTTTGTTGTTTCACAGAACAACTGCTACCTCTCCAAAGTCCACAACAACGCTTTTTTTGTCTCTTATCACATGGTTGTCCAAAGTCCTCATCCCCTCCCCTCCCCCATTTCATGTTACATCATGTCCTGTAGCCGACTTCCCCTGCTGAGCTTATAAACCAGTCCCACTGATTCATTTGCATGTCAGTAGGGGAGGCTAACTTCTAAAACAGCCCATGGTCTTAAAGTCTAACAATTTAACAAATTTCTAAGCTATAATAACCCCCAAATATCCATAGCAACACAACAGGACAGAGATCTGTGTATATAAACAATACAGACCTCTGCCCTCTCAGCGGGGATGTGCTGATTTTTGTTTGCCTGCAAAGCAGGGAATAAAATATTAGGCATACACTTAACCCTTTGATCACCCCTAGATGTTAACCTCTTCCCAATCTATGTCATTAGTACAGTGTCAGTGTATATTATTAGCTCTGATCACTGTATTAGTGTCACTGGCTCCCACAAAGTCAGTTAGTGTTAAATTTACCGCTGTACTATTACAGTCCCACTATAAGTTGCTTATCATACTAGTATGATAAAAATAAAATTAGAATTCCATTATATATCCCATAGTTTGTAGACGTTATAAACTTTCATGCAAACCAATCAATGTACACTTATTGGGATATTTTTAACCAAAAATATATAGCAGAATACATTTTGGCATAAATTTATGAAGAAATTAGATTTTTTCAATTTTTTATTGGATGGGTTTTATAGCAGAAAGTTTTTTTGTTTTTTTTTTTAAATTGTCAGTCTTTTTTTGTTTATAGCACAAAAAATGAAAACCCCAGTGGCGATCAAATACCACGAAAAGAAAGCTCTATTTGTGTGAAAAAAATTATATAAATCTCATGTGGGTACAGTGTTGCATGACTGCTAAATTGTTAGTTAAAGTAACAAAGTGCAATAAAGCAAAAAATGGCCTGGTCAAGAAGTGGGTAAAATCTTCTGGAGCAAAATGGATAATAGCAAGTCAGGCAGAAAGGAGGCATATACACTTCATCAAGACAGATAACACACATCATCGACACATTTGACCATCACGATCACAACTAATTATCTGAAGGGGGACACACTTCACTGGAGCCAGGGAACACAGCTTCAACCGAGCTAGATGCCATTCTTGGAAAACAAACTCAACCCATTAATCGGCCATCATCTTATGAAGGTCTGTCCGTTAACCATTTTAAAGCCTACACCTGCTTGTGTAAGGATAACTACAGTGCCTTGAAGAAGTATTCATACCCCTTGAAACTTTCCACATTTTGTCATTATATAACCAAAAACGTAAATGTATTTTATTGGGATTTTATGTGATAGACCAACGCAAAGTGGCACATTATTGTGAAGTGGAAGGAAAATGCTAAATGTTTTTCAACATTTTTTACAAATAAATATCTGAAAAGTGTGCCGTGCATTTGTATTCAGCCCTCCTGAGTCAATACTTTGTAGAACCACCTTTCTCTGCAATTACAGCCTTTTTTTACATGTCTCTAGCAGCTCTCTCCAGAGTGAAATTTTTGCCCATTCTTCTTTGCAAAATAGCTCAAGCTCTGTCTGATTGGGTGGAGAGCATCTGTGAACAGCAATTTTCAAGTTTTGCCAAAGATTCTCAATTGGATTTAGGTCTGTACTTTGACTGGGCCATTCTAACAAATGATTATGTTTTATCTGAACCATTCCATTGTAGCTTGTAGCTCTGGCTGTATGTTTAGGGTCGTTGTCCTGCTGGAAGGTGAACCTCTGCCCCAGTCTTAAGTCTTTTGCAGACCCTAACAGGTTTTCTTCTACGATTGCCCTGTATTTGACTCAATCCATCTTCCCAACTCTAACATTCTTCCCTGTCCCTGCTGAAGAAAAGCATCCCCATAACATGATGCTGCCACCACGTTTCACGGTGGGGATGGTGTGTTCAGGGTGATGTGCAGTGTTAGTTTTCCGCCACACATAGCATTTTGCTTTAAGGCCAAAAAGTTAAATTTTGGTCTCAACTGACCAGAGCACCTTCTTCTACATTTGCTGTGTCCCCACATGCCTTCTCACAAACTGCAAACATGACTTCTTATAACCTTCTTTCAACAATGGCTTTCTTCTAGCCACTCTTCCATAAAGGCTTGTAAAAGGCATAAAGATTTGTGGAGTGCACAACTAATAGTTGTCCTGTGAACAAATTCTCCCACCTGAGCTGTGGATCTCTGCAGCTCCTCCAGAGTTACCATGGGCCTCTTGGTTGCTTCTCTGATTAATGCTCTCCTTGCCCGGCCTGTCAGTTTAGTTGGACAGCCATGTCTTAGTTGTGCCATACTCTTTCCAATTTTGGATGATGGATTTGAACAGTGAGATGTTCAAAGCTTGGGATATTTTTTTTAATAACCTTGCTTTAAACTTTTCCATACATTTATCCCAAACCTGTCTGCTGTGTTCCTGGGCCTTCATGATGCAGTTTGTTCACTAATGTTCTCTAATAAACTTCTTCACAGAAGGGCTTCACAGAACAGTTGTATTTATACTGAGATTAAATTACACGCAGGTGGACTCTATTTACTAATTAGATGACTTCTGAAGGAAATGGTTCCATTAGATTTTAGTTAGGGGTATCAGAGTAAAGGCGTCTGAATACAAATGCAGGCCAAGCTTTTCAGATAGTTATTTGTAAAAAATTTTGAAAACCATTTACCGTTTTCATTTTCTATCCACTTCACAATTATGTGCCACAATGTGTTAGCCTATCACATAAAATCCAAATAAAATACATTTGCATTTTTGGTTGTAATATGACAAAATGTGGAAAATTTTAAGGGGTATGAATATTTTTTCAAGGCACTGTATAGTTTTCATTTTGCTTATTGATTTTTCTATTTGCAATTATTTTTATGCTACCAATTTGCTACCCTATTAGATATCCTAACCACCCCAAAATTTGGTTATTTTAATTTGCTGTATTGGCATAACTTTAGATGAACTTCACCAACTAATTCGACAGCAGCGGGCTCAAGGGTCAAGTTAATCAAAGACAGATAATTATCTACCACTTTTTAAAAAAACAAGTTAGGATATCTACAAAAGGGAAAATTTTACTTAATCCAATATGTAAACACCCAAGCTTTAGCTAAATAGCTTAAGCAATTCATTACAAAATATAGTGTCTGTGTCAACCTATTAAAAGTGTTACTAAACCGACAACAGTAAAATCAGTCTGTATATGCAGTAAAGCATGCTTGTTATACTCACTGTGGAACCTAAGGAATTAATCCTCAGCACTGTGTAAAAAGGCTGTTTGATCCTGTCTTCTCTGATCCTCCCATTCTTCTGCTGTCCCCAATCCATCTGCTGATAGTACAGTTTAGTGTGTATTGCTAAAGAGTTTTTTTTTTCTTTGGGAGAGTGCATGTGATCAGCACAGGGCCATCCAGTACTGTCCAGACAGAGGGTCAGCGGTTATGCAGCCTGATAGGACAGTCAAAGCAGAATTAAAACTTCTACATGCTTTAATCAGTGCTCAGCTGGACACTGATAGAAGTCCCAAGACCGCTATATACTGCTGATGAGAAAAGGTATTTAACCAATTATATTTACTAAAATAATTGCATTTCCATGTTCTGTGTACTGTGGGAGACTGGGTATAGTGAATGAAGGGTCCTGAATTTAGTAACACTTTAATCAAACTGTTAGTGCTGTTTTTAAAGTGATTTATTGTAAAGAAATATTAATTTAATTTCATAGTCTGCAGTCCATACTGATCTTATCGTGCAGTCCATACTGATCTTATCGTATTGTTCCAAAGGATTTCTGCATAAGCAAAATTAACTTGGGAATAACTGAGTCAGCATAGTTAATTTTTATACATAATTTTTGTACTGGAGGCACTGTTGTCCATCGATTGACTAAACCAGGGGTCTGCAACCTTTAAGACATAAAGAGCCACTTGGACCCGTTTCCGAAGGGAAAAAAAAGACTGGGAGCCGCAAAACCATTGCAACATTTATAACAAATCCGACACTGCATATATTGCAAAAAGCACTCTGGTCATGAAGGGGGTTTAAGGGCCCAGTAAGCAAAGGGTTAATCAGGGCCACAGTGTATCTTCATAATCACAATCATAGCCTTAGGTCAGTGGTGGGCAACCTTTTTTTTCAACTGAGCCAAATCTCGCCAAAACCACGATTGAAATTTATTTTGACAGCCACATTTTTAAAACTGAAAATACATCCCCCATATAGTAATTCATCCCCCATAGTAATTCATCCCCCATATAGTAATTCATCCCCCATAGTAATTCATCCCCCATATAGTAATTCATCCCCCATATAGTAATTCATCCCCCATAGTAATTCATCCCCCACAGAGTAATTCATCCCCCATAGTAATTCATCCCCCATATAGTAATTCATCCCCCATATAGTAATTCTTCCCCCATAGTAATTCATCCCCCATATAGTAATTCATCCCCCATATAGTAATTCTTCCCCCATAGTAATTCATCCCCCATATAGTAATTCATCCCCCATAGTAATTCATCCCCCATATAGTAATTCATCCCCCATATAGTAATTCATCCCCCATAGTAATTCATCCCCCATAGTAATTCATCCCCCATATAGTAATTCATCCCCCATATAGTAATTCATCCCCCATATAGTAATTCATCCCCCATAGTAATTCATCCCCCACATAGTAATTCATCCCCCATAGTAATTCACCCCCCATAGTAATTCATCCCCCATATAGTAATTCATCCCCCATATAGTAATTCTTCCCCCATAGTAATTCTTCCCCCATAGTAATTCATCCCCCATATAGTAATTCTTCCCCCATAGTAATTCATCCCCCACATAGTAATTCATTCCCCATAGTAATTCATCCCCCATAGTAATTCATCCCCCACATAGTAATTCATCCCCCACATAGTAATTCATCCCCCACACAGTAATTCATCCCCCACATAGTAATTCATCCCCCATATTGTCTCAATTCACTTACCTTTGCTCCGCGCGTTCCTCTCGCTGTGTTCCCGCGCCGTTCTGGTCTTCAGGGCGGACTGAGAGAGGAGTTCGTCACTCTGCCCCGCCTACATCCTGGCTGCCCCACCTACATCCTGACAGCCAATGTTCCACGCTCCACGGGCCGGATTTTTGAGGAGGGAGGGGAGCGGGCGCCCGGCACACAGAAGAGCCGCATGTGGCTCGCGATCTGAGGCTTGCCGACCACCTGGTGGGCAGTGTGCTCCGGAGCCGCAGCAAAGATGAAAAAGAGCCGCATGCGGCTCTGGAGCCGCGGGTTGCCGACACCCGGACTAAACGATCAACACAGCTGACTAAATTAATTGTTCAGGAATTCCCTGACATCTTGATTTATGAGTCGACTTATTCACCTAAAAATGGTGGACCAAGAAGCAGGGTGTCCTTTTTGAGAACCCTCAGGTAACACAAACAAGGAGTCAGACTGATGAATAGAAGCTATAGCTCAGAGGTATTCTCTTAAATCCTGAACCACGTGGTGGGGGGAAATCTCCGTAGAAAGCTTAGAAGCAGGACAAAAAGATGGTAACACAATTATCTAATTCAGGTTGAAATCAGAAACCGTCTTGGGTAAAAAGACTTTAGGTCTCAAAACAATTTTGTATTTGTTATGCATAAAAAATGGTTCTATGCAGGATAAAACCACCAACTCGGAAATCTTCCAAAGTGAGAAATGTCCCTGATAGGTTTGAAAGGAGGTCTTTGGAGAACCGATAATACAAGGTTACAGTCCAAATGGTCTCAATGGATAATATACAAGTGATATTATATGAGCCACTCTGTGGACAAAGGCTCTCACCAAAGAGTGATAAGCAAGACGTCTCAGAATCAGCACCACCAAGGCTGAGATCTGACCCTTAACGGTCCTCAAGGCCAAAGACTTGCCCAACCTGGATTGAAGAAAGGACAGTACTTCCTGGGTAGAAGTATTTCCTTACATCAAGCAAGTACGCTTTCTAGATGCGGTAACAGACCTTAAAGGAAGATGAGTTCCTGACCTTCAAAAATGTAAGGATGACTAAACCCAGAAACTCCCCTGTGCATCAGGACCTGTTAGAGCCAGTGAGTGAGAAGCAGGGTGGGATCATGGAGAGTCAGCCACAAGCCTAAATATGTACCATGCCCTCCTGGTCCAATTAAGTGCAATAAGGATTATCAGATAGCCTTCCTTCTCTCTCCTCCAAAGCAGATGAGGCAGTAGCTTGAGTGGTGGAAAAACAAAAATTAGGTTGAATCGATCCTACATGAGTGCATAAACTGCAAAGGCCTGAAGATTCCTGTTCCTGGTCACAAACCTCTCAAGTTTGTTGAACTTCGATGCAGAAAGATCAACATCAGGTGACCTCCCAATGAAACAGAGTCCGAAACACTTCTGAGTGGGGAGATCATTCTCTGGGATCCAGATATTGATGGCTCATGAAAACCACTTGCCAATTTTTCACATTTTGAATGTGCACTGTGGACAGGACCAGAATGTAGATTTCTGCCCAGGTCAGAAAGAGTTCCACTTCTTTGACAGCAGCCTGT
Organism: Staurois parvus; assembly: GCF_062004578.1. Lineage (NCBI taxonomy): Eukaryota > Metazoa > Chordata > Amphibia > Anura > Ranidae > Staurois > Staurois parvus. Next base: position 8,175,470 of record NW_028318511.1, read on the forward strand.
CAAGGTCCTACTTTTCCTCAGGACTTGTGCTGCTCCATGTGCTGGCATCCATCTTAGGTGTCTGCAAAGCATTGTGGGATCCTTTATGCTTTCAGCCCTCTGCGGCTCCTCCCCCAGGAGGTGGCGGCTTATCACATATAAGTCTGCTGTTTGTAGCTGTCCATTGCATTCATGTCCTGTCTCATGCACAGCAGCAAGCTCCTGTTTAGCTACTCATTGCTTTCCTGGATACCGACTCGGCTTTGGCTAAGACTCCTCCTGACTTCTGACCCCAGCTCTGGCGACCATTCTTCCTGGCTCCTGATCCCAGCTCTGGCGACCATTCTTCCTGGCTCCTGATCCCGGCTCTGGTGACGATTCTTCCTGGCTCTTGATCCCGGCTTTGGCTATGATTTTCGCTGTTGAACTTGCATAGACTCTTGTCTTATTTTGATATTAATAAACCTACCTTTAATTGCACCTCCTTGTGTGTCTGGCTCCTCGTTCCCTGACACAGCCTCACTTCTGGTGCTGCCTTTGATGTACACCTCCACCATGGTTTTGTCAGAGTGTACCCTGACAGGAGGCAGTGCTAAAGGGATAGCTGAACTGTCCTGAGCTCCAGAACATTGACAGGTAGTCAAGCTTCCTCAGATGGCTATGTCCCCTTTACCGACAGATAATCCATGAATCTTTCCCAATCCTTCCATCCATCATCAGTACTTACCAGACCACAAAAAAAGACTTCCCCTATTCTAGCACCGGACTGAACAACAACCACTCCAGGGCCATCCCAGCTTTGCTGGTCAAATGCACCAAGTCAAATACTCTCATACCTAAGCAAATTGAGGGGTGAGGCAAAGACCTCCGATCCTGTACTTTGGACCAAAGTTTCAAAGCTGTTCCTGTGGAAGGAAAACTTGTCCCAAGGCCATCAGGGATGCACAGATACCGTTTTTACTGGCAAGTAGGTTCACTGACACTTTTGGTCAAGTACTCATCAATACCGATACCTTTTGAAGTGCAATTTGAGCCCACACAAAATGAATGCGGTACGATTCCTGTCCAAAATGCATGCGGTTTCCTGCACAGCTCCTGTGAGAACTCAGGCTTGTCATAGTGACTTTGAGCCTGAGTTCACACTGGAGTGGTGCAGGAAACCTCCCTGCATGACGATTTCCAGCAGGTCTGGCTCCCGATCCCACTGTGGGGGATCCTCCTTCCTCTCCCATGGCTCTCTCCCCCAAGTCTCCAGTGGCTCTCTTTCTCCCAGCCTCCAGCGGTTCTGGCCATCCACTAGACTCCTTCCTCATCCTCTCCGGTCCCGCTGTACCAGACTGAAATCCCCCACTCTCAGATGATGAAAAGCCACTTCACAGGTCCAGGGATTTGAAACCCCAGGCTCTCTCCTCTCCTTGCAGTGCTGACAGTATGGACAATAGGGATTCTAATTGGTTAACACTGTCACAAGGACAGCACAGACTAATCAGAAGCCATCTAACCAATACTGTCAGCGCTACAAGGAGAGGAGAGAGTTGCAGGGAAATTTGTTCAGCTGCCTCAGATCCAGAATAGGCCGCACACTGCCATTTGGTTTTTGAAAAGTAAAAAGATTTTAATCAGATCCCTGAACTCTTTCTTGTTCCAGGACAGAGGTGATGACCCCTTGAGAGTGTAGTAGCTCAAACGCAGTGAAGGAGCAGAAATCACATTTGATGGCATAAAGCATGGAGGAGGCAAGGTGCGAAACTCCAACTTGTAGCCTTTAGACAAGATGTCTTGGACCTACATACCCAGTCAGCTTTGTTCTTTTCCTCAGTGGAAAAAGCATACTTTCCCCCAGTGATCGTATTAAAAAACATTTTAAAAGCATTGCCATATAGCCTGTCGCCCTCAGTTGTTTCTTGTAGGGGAGCTCTGCCAACCAACACTTCAGCTACAAAACTATTCCCATGTAAACAGTAAAGTTGCCAGAAATGATTTCCTAACCCAACTATACAAAATGTTACGCCTCGAGAAAAAGCTCCAGATGCTGACGAACAGAGGAACATTCCCAAAGGGCACCAGTGTTCTTGGCCATGTGCTTGGCCCAGACCAATGCAGTCTGGCAAGCTTCCATGATAGCAATTGAAGGCTGCATGGTGGAACCTACCATAGAAAAGGGAGCCTTAAGGATGTATTCAAACGTCTTAACCACGGGGTCCTTCAACAATGGAACATCATATTATAACCATTAGGTTATTGTCCAGGTAAGATACTGCAGGGTCCACCACAGGGACTGCACACTTCTTGAGGAAGTCCTCCTGCATAGGGTATTGCCGCTCATACCTCTTAAGAGGTGCAAAGACCTCATTAGGGTGTGCCCAATACTCATGCAGTTCATCTCAAATACGAGGATGTAGCGGGAACAAATTCCAGTAGCCTTCCAGGACCCTTACTAATAATACTAATAACGTTGACCAAGCCCACAGTCCTCACCTAGTCATGTCTGCCATGTACTTAGCAATAGTAATCCCCAAAGGTACTTACAACCTAGACCTGGAGTGGCCTACATTTTTTCTGTGCACACAAATGCAGTGTGATAGTGCAAACTGTAAAAATAGGACAAAAGGCAAAATTGTCTTGTTTATACAATGGGACTAGGTTGGGCAATGCTGCCCAACACAGATTAATGCATATAGTGTGAATGGGCCTTAACTCTTCATGAGTAAGAACTTGCCTGCTGCTGTTCCAGTACCTTTTCCATGCAGGCTGCTAATGTGAGAAGGACATTCCACTCACTAGGCTTTGAGTCTTCGCAAATCTGATGGCATTATTTCTGTGTGCCTCTGAGAAGGTACATTGAGAAGTGTATTCCACTTAGTCTTTGCAGAAGGAGTGGTTATCCTTTGTGTACTGGCACTGACTCTCCTCAAGCAGCATCCTGCTCTGTTTAGCAGCCTGTGGGATGCACACCTTTCAGGATTGTAAACTTACAGTGCCAGCTATGCAATGACTGACAGCAGTAGCTATCAAACCCAGCAGGGAAGAAAGCAGTCAGTGCTGACACACAGTAACAATAACCAATTGTACACTCAAAGAACAATATGACAGGTTTCAAGCAATCCAGCAGAATGGAGCCTGTGACCTGGCAATTAAGAAATACTGTCATAGACCATTTTTAAAAAAAGACATGTCAATGAGAGGCTGGGCCAAACCATCCTGTGTTAGTAGACGCAGACAATGTGGCTTGGGAGCGAGCCCACACGAGTGCCCCCTTAGGAAGCGGCTTCCTATTGGGGGCATGCACCAAAAAGGAGAGGCCAGGAGTGCTGGTGGGGGACCCAAGCAGAGGAGGATGGGGTCTGCTCTGTGCAAAACCATTGCACAGAGTAGGTTAGTATGATATATTTATTATTTTAATAGAAAAAAAGAAGCTTTAATATCACCTCAAGAGTGCACAGGAATACCTACAATTGTACAGTACTATAGGAGGGAGGTTTATATGTACTCAGTATAGCTATGCATCCTAATTGTAATTACGTGTATGTTATGTTTGTGTGTGGATATTTTGAAAGAACTCCAGTCAGCACCTAAAAATGTTCCCCCTTCTCTACCCTGCATAGCAAGTGTTAATTACTTGGTTTGTTTAGGGGTAATAAATAAGCAGAAATACTTTTCCTTATTCCTCATACCCACAGGCATAACATATGACTTGTCCCAAAAAATTACTCCTCTTTAATGGTTGTCTGGTTTCAGGCTCTCAGAAGCCATCATGTACAACGCAGGACCAGCAGTTGGTAAACTCCCCAACTGCATGTAACTGCTATCAATTCCGATATGACTAAACAGTGCTGAAGATTATTTTTTAGATTTGTAAATACCATGTCTATCTTACACCACAACATTGCATTATTCTACCACTTCACAAAACCACAGGCCTTGCAACATAAATATTGAGGACTGAGTGACTCAATTTTTAAATTAGACTTCATTCTAACTAAATTCATACGCTAAAGCCTCTGGTACTGCGTACATTGATGGTAATGGAAATTTTCAGTTAACATTTGCTTAAGAGGTAAATGGTCCTTTCATGTACAAATCCACTAAAAAATATGAAAACTAGGGCCTCATCATACTTAACACCTTTCAGCCCTGCCTATAGCAGATTGACAGCTAGGTGGGATGCTCCTCCTCCTGAGTGGACGTCATATGATGTCCTGTCAGAAGGTGACGCTTCTTTTAAAAACCCAAAACCAAAAGTGAAATATATTGCAGCTTACCAATCATTAGATGTGATGGCTGCATCAGTTTTCCTTTCTGTGGATTTTTCTGTTTTTACCTGGTGATCTGGCCAGTAACACACCTCCTATATTAGTGAGACACCACTCTGGAGGACTGGAGTACAGACACAGTAGACAGACGCATTGTTAATCTGGAGGGGATCTATTAATAGATTTGAATACATTAACTAATTGAAGCCACACCTCAGCTCACACTTTATATTCAGTTACAGCAGTGTTTTCCTTTTGGGATAAAAGTTTTGCATGAATAAATAAAAGCTGATCATTTTAAATCACCAGTCAGTGGTAAATGGATTGTCTCATCCATGCAAACTGATACATTCTGCTGGAGAGCTTGAACTTCTGAAAAACAGCAGAGTTGCTGGCTGAATCACCATAAGAAAATAGAAGAAAGCAAGCCTAAAAAAGAAACCTAATAAAGCCATCACATCCAAGAACTGGTAAGCTGTAATGTATTAAATATTTACTTTTGGGTTTACTACCACTTTGAAATGTCACATGTAACTGCCCATATTTTTTTTAGAATAGAAATTTTGACATCCCTGTAAAAGAGCCAAAATTTTAAGTCAAGCAGAGAGTGTAGCCGTTGTACAAAAATAAGGGACAAAAACTTCAAATCTTCACATTAAAGGAGAGACAAATTAGAAATAATGTGTTGCACTTTTCAAGATACAGTGTAGTAGTTAGTGTACTGGCCATTATAACTAGTTTTTTTGGATGATTGTTTTTGGGAGAACTTCTTTAAGTGCCCATCTGAAACTGTAATATGAACACTGACTGACATTTATGATTTTATAGTAGTGTTATAAAATAAATTTAACAGGCGTTAAAATCCATTAAAAACATTTTAAAATGTGTACTTTGGCACAGTGACAAGTTTCAAAAGATTTTTTCGCATTACTGTAGGTGGCACAGCAATAAATAATTCATGATTTTTTGGATTATAGTAAACTGTACTACTTTATTTTTCTACTACTGCAAAACAGTTTATGAATATAATAAGATCAAGCAGTTCAGGGTTCAGCAAATTAGCGATTTGAATTAGTGGATACGCATCACTCATACTGAATAGCAACATTGTTATTAGTTCAGATGCACACTGCAAGTATATTGATGTTATTATGGAAGAAGAACTAACAAACAGTGTGTATCACATTTTTTTTCCAATACATTTATAGGGTATAAATAATGGGTTGGATTTATTAAAGGCACATAACCTGTGTACTTGACACTCAATTCCCCAGAGCTTAAAGAATGTGGTAAAGCTCTGCTGATTTCCATAATCCAATCGTGTGCAAGCAAAATGCTGTTATATTTTACTTGCACCTGATTGGGTACTCTTTTATATGAACCTTTACCACATTCACATTTACTAAGGAAAATCAGTGCAAATGCACTTGCAAAGGAGTTCACACCAATTCAAATTACCAGACTCCAAATTTGCAGAGTGCTTGAGGATCATGGCTATTTTCTCATTTAGTAAAAAACAAGTAATTTTCTGTTACTTCTGTGATCATGGGGTGTGAAAACCACCATAACTTAGCAAGAACCTGTTTGGCCTTGGTAAACAAAGTTATCTAAAGGCAGAATTGGGTATCCATGTAAGTTTCTGGTTTTACATTTAGCTCTTGGTGTTTATGGAATACCTTTGCCCAGAAGCTTGTATACCAGTTGGTATACATTGTTTCAGTATCTTCTGATTTTAAGACATTCCCACCAAAAGTATTTGTTGATAAAGGATTGAGGCAATAAATACGAATTTCGATAAGTGTTGCAGAACCATGTACCACAACATGGGTAGCTTATGGCTAGATTCTATTTCCAAAACTTTGATAGGACAATGGACCATGGCTTTATGGGAACATTCTAACTGGAAGGCCATGGAAAGAATATGAGAAGTAGAGTCCTTTTAATGAAGCAATGCATCCTAGCTATGGGGTTTGGGATTCTTTCATGAGTCAGTAAGTAGATGGAACGGATTCCATAGAACTGGGTAGTTAGCCGAGAATAGGGTTTCATAGAGAAGGGGAGATAGACCCCCCAAATGTAGTATGTGGGTGGATCCCAGTGGAAAGAGGAGTTATTCCTAAGTTGTGAGAGGATGTCTTGTTTAGGTGTTTTGTTTAGGGCTTGGCATTTGTTATTGTTAATTTAGAGCCCAGAAGATTGTTTGAATCTGTCTAGAAGCAAGAGAAAGTTGGACAAGGATACAAGTAGATTAGTTAAGAACATGATTACTTTGTCCAAAAAGACAGATTATATACCTATATTCAGCCAGATCTAGACCTTGTATATTCTGGTCTAGTTTAAACGCCAGAGCAAACAGAAACAATGGCCAGCCCTGCATGGTTCCCCTGCCAATGTCCAAGCAGTGTGAGCAAAAACCTAAATAATGTAAAAATGTTTTTGGGCCCTTGTAAGTGCGTATAAAAAATTGCATGCATTAAAAAACTCCAGGGGTCCATGTATACAGTTTTGGAAAACTTGAATATATGGATTACTTACATCTACTTGAGAGAGATCTGATTTTAAAAATAGTCACATTCTGCACTGTTTAAAGATGCATTTGCCATCTGTGTCAACTAAATCAAAAAAGAACATTTCTATCTTATGATTTTCAGAGTCATTTATAGTTCCTCTGTGGACACTTTCACTGATTTTCCCTGATTAGAAACATTTTTGCATTGCAGTTTCTCAACTCTGCTCCCTACACTGTTGTAATTTCAGAAGTGCCATATGTTAACAAGAATAATTTCTGCAATTAAGTAGGGTCCTTTCCTCACTTCAAAACCAATGAACTTACTGTACCTATGTATCAATGGTAAAAAGTGAACACTATTACAATGAGGCAAACTGTCAGGACAATATTAAGGAGGATTCCCACTAATGCTTTGTGTGAATTGCATGGTAGAACACTCTTTAATAATGCATTAATGCAATGCATAATGGTGTATTCCAAATGACATCCCAACACACAACTACAGTAGGATTACATCCAATGCATTGAGCTGAAAATTAGCTTTAGGTCTGACCTTTGCTGCACTGTGATGCATTGTCAAATAAATGGGCTGCCTTAATGTAATGTGTGTGAAGTAATGCAACGTAACGCGAAGGAGTTAAAGTAGAACTATAGGCAAAACTTTTTTTTTCTATTTTGGATAGAGTAAAGAAGGGCTATAACGCCTGTCAGTTTATTTTTTACCATTTGTGTCCCACTGGGGAGATTTACCTTCACTTCCTGTCTGACAGCCAAACAGGAAGTGAAAGATAATCTCCAAAAATTAAGGGAATTACAGAACTGGTGTCCCCATTGGAAAGTTTCCCCTCTATTACTTTTCTGGGGACGACTCAAAATTTGAGGGTTTTTTTACTTTCACTTTCGATGATAATGGTGCACAGGACAAATAGAGAGGGTGAATCTCCCTAATGGGGGCACAGACTGCAGTGATAACCTAATAGGTGTTCTAATTAATCTCCATTCTGTCCAAAACTAAAAAAAAAAATGTTTTGCTTATAGTTATACTTTAAGGGGCCTAATAAAGTCTTGCACTTACATTCCATTTCTGAACAAGAATGCCAAACTACTCTCAATCCTTAGCATCCATTCACCCCTTTGCATTTTAACATGTCAGTGCATGTGCACAGGTTAGACATGGCTTTAAATGGTGCTAGTTTACCTCTGTGTAATGCATGGATGTACACTGCTGTTTTTTGATTCACTGATGCACAATGCAGGGCCCTTTGATGAAAATATGCATAAAAAATGCACACCGAAAAGTGTGAATCCAGCCTAGGTGCCTATTCACGCTTGTCTGGTTTCCTGAAGAATTTTGCTGCATAGTAAAATCCCATTCTTTCCTAAGTAGCTTGTTCTCATCTATGTGCTGCATTTTAGAGTGTTTTTTTTTTAAATAAAAAGGAAAACTATTAGGATAGAGGAAAATTATTAGAGTTCATTTACACCTGTGTGCACAATATGTGCACAGTACCAACACACAGTCATTGGTGTGTACTTAACCTAATTCCTATAAGAATTCACTCTCGCCACTTTGTAGCATACATTATAACCAACATGCAAAGGTGTGAAGAGACCCTTATGGGCCCAACCACACTTTCATTAAGATCTTATTTTACTGACTTCTGAGAATAACCTCTAATTAGATTAATAATCATATACATCTCGCCATATACCATTTAATGTTCCTTATACAGGTTGTCTGTAAAAATTACTCTTTTTGACTGACATGCTCAATAAAACTAATTTCTCAGTGAACGTTAATTCAATGTAAAATCTTGTCTTTCCTTTGATTCAGTTATATGTAGAACAAATAAATAGATCAGCGTAAATGTATAGTATTATGGAGTGACCATTGATCATTACAACTGATCCTTATCATCTTATTGCCTATTTTACATTTTTAAAGTTACAAACTGCTTTGGCTGGTATCTTTTAGTGCAATGAAGATAAAATAAGCTTTACTCCAATG